>NC_079897.1:23626611-23802518 GCF_024868665.1 Triplophysa rosa | reverse complement strand
TAAGGAAGTGTATGAGAGAGAGAACCCATTGATTATCTTGAGGTTTTTGGAGGCCCGGAGGTCTTAGATTTCTTGTTGGTCTTCATCTGTGTAAATGCACGAGTTGCGTCCATGTGTGTTCTTGCCTGTGTGTGTGTGGTCATGAATCTTGACAGTAGGTTCTTGGGGGCTGTGGGTCATGCCAGGTCTGCTCTCCAAGCTGGCTTGAGCAGTGTGCACAATGTTGACGTGGTCTCACATTCCCTCTTTCTGCCTAATTTAACCCTGTTCCTCCAGGACAACCAACTGCGGCCTCAACACACACAGACACCTTGACCCTCCCAGCCAGTCCTCACGTCTCGCTTTACAGTCCCATGTTCTCCTTTCCACAGATTTTATAAACTCTGCTTAAGAAAATTCTCCTTTGTGTTTCATAGAAAATATGAAACCAGTGCGACACGACAACCTGCTTTGTCTTAATGAGTTTGTTGTGTCACGTCGCGCCGCATCCAGTGTGGACTAAATGTAAAATTATAATCAAGCGTAGCGTTAGTTTTGGCAGGTCACGTGAGTTCAGCTTGTATCAGCTGATCACATCAGGTGCAGCTAATCAACGTTAATCAATAGTCATACAACACACACTAGACTGCGTCCTATTTAAGTTGCATTTCTTTGCTTCTTATGAGCTGCTTAATCGTGTTGCACCTAAAACCCACCTCCATCCCCATCTCCTTCCTATCTGCCTGTATCTTCGGATCTTTTCATTTAATCCTGTTACGCATCAGGAACTGTTCTGGTTCCCCAGGTGGGGGGACATGTATTGCTGCGCTCCTGCTATGTCCATGCAAGGCTGCATGGACGGGCAGAGAGTTTGCCCAGAACAGTTTCATTCCGCCAAACTAAATATATGCTATCGTTAAATAATTGACGACAGTGGTCCAGATAGAAATGGGTTCTAATGCGTTCGTTTGTCTTCTGTCGTGTCGCATTGCATTGCGCTACGCGTCCGGTGTAAACATGGTGTAAGGAATTTTGGAATTTTAATTTGACTGCTCCCTAGTTTCTACTGACTAAATATTACCACATCTGTATTCTTTTTTAATGGTTCCCCTCTCTTCATTTAACAGCCTGTACAGCCCTTCATCGTGGGTGAAAGCTCTTCAGCTCCCAATTGCCCTGACTGACCAAACAGTTTAATGTCAGTTTGCTCTCTATCATTCGTTTTCTGTCTTCTATCTTTATCTGCCTATCTTGCTGCAAATGGATAAATCTCAAAGCTCACAGCCTCACTTCTACTTTGACTACAACACGTCACAGCCTGTCGTCTATTCCACCTCTCCATTTAGACGTCTCTGTGTTTGCCTCAATCCTGCCCACACCGGCAGCCAGAGCTGATCCGTCTAAGCTCCATCTCACCCTCACTTACTCCCTCTCTTCTCCATCTCCTACATTTGTCTGATAGACAGCAGATCTGGGTCTTTCTCCTAGTTGACAGGAGTATCTGATCCTGCCTGCAGGTATTTCACCTATCCTCTGTTTATGTGGCCCCCCAAATCCCACTTTCAACCTCTTCTCCTGGTTTTTCAGCTAATACTTTACGATAAATCTAGCAGAGGGACATGTCCTGATTCAACTGTTTCACAACAGCTGTGAACTGCAAAGCTGCTGATCCTAGAACAGCTCCATTGCAGCTTGTCATATTGTTGCTGGAGAGCCATGGATGGCTCTTGAGCAACAATATGGATTTTTGGCACACTTAAAGCAAAAAGAAAAAACAGTAAAGCACGATAAACAGTATAATCATTCCCTTTTATTAACCAATGCAAGTCAATGGGTACGGCTTTTGTTCAGTGACCAACATTCGTAGAAATATTTTCTTTTGTGTTCTGCGGAAGAAAGTCATACAGGTTTGAAATGACAAGATGGTGTTTAAATGATGACAGAATTTTTATTTTGGTGTAACAAGCTTTAATGAGCATGAATGAGTATGGGACGTTTTATAGTCTATTAAACATTCCTATGTTACACATCTAAAGGCTAATACACTACAAGACTTTTAAAATCTGAACTGATTTTTAAAAATCATACTCTTGCAGATTTTTTGAACGTTTGAATAGAAAACAATACATGATCAAATCCGCAGACTGGCGCAGACTTTCTGCAACAACTCCAGACTGAAAATCTGTGCAAAAGTCTTGTAGTGTATTCCAGCCATAATACAGACGACATAAGTTTATAGCACTTCACCAAATCCCAATTTCTTTCTTTATCTCATCTTTCCCATGTCTCTCTGAAATCTCCTCTGCCTCCAGCTGTCATTTTGAATTCAATTTTCCCACTCTCGTGCCTAAAGGTCAAAGTTTAATAGGGAGCAAAACAATGGGCCTGCCGTAGACACAACAAACAAAGACCCGTGGGATATGTTTGCTTATTCCGTCTCTCTTAAACTCCCTTCTCATTCCCTCCTCCTCCTTTTCACGCTTCTACCCCCCTTTCTGGGCGTTAACTGGGCCGAGCAAGGCCTTGTCAATATCCTGTCGCCTGATCACTGGTTTATACCTATTTGGGAGGTTAATTGCCGTTTCATGGGCTCGTATTTACATGAGAAAGGCTTGTAAAACAACTAATAAAGACTGGGAGGTGGCGAGCACAACAAATTAACAAGAGAAGCTGGAAGCGAAAGCTAATTACCACATCGAGTACACAATCATCTGTGTAAATAAACAAGCTACTTGTTTTCCTTCGATGGTTTGTTCCAGCACGCGGAACTACGTCGCACTGTCCGTTCACAGATGCTCTGAGAATAGAAACGAAAAGACTAAGTTGAAAAATTGAGATGGGTCTAGTCGCTACGGCATAAGGGTTGCTTCAGAAGGGTGGGAACAGTACAGATTGGAAAGAGAGAGGAAAAGAGAGCGAGACAGAGATGCCAAATAGGACGGGGTGGGAATGGAGGGACTGTCCGCTGGTTGGCTACAAGGGGGGTCTTGTCAGTTGGAGTATTACACAGCAGTCAAGCAGCAAATTCAGGTCATTGCCTGTTTGTGTATGTGTGAGAGCATGCGCTTCTCCGGAATAGTGCAGCATCCTTTGTTTACTACACACATATAACTTTTTAGAGCTCAGTGTGGGTGCGCTGGTATCTGCAACAGCTCACAGACAATTCAATTCAGTTTTATTTATATAGCGCTTTTCACAATGTTTCAAGTTGCACGGCAGCTTTACAGGAAGAAAGACAAAAATAAACAAAAGTTAGTATTAGTATTAAAATAACTTTGCTCTTGATTGTTGATGGAGATTGCCTGAGCTGGAGCTGGGATGATCAGTTAAGTTCACAGGATCTCGCAGGAGGATGGCACACATGAAGTCCACAAGTTCTCGCATGAGGATGACACGCATGAAGTCCACAAGTTCTCGCATGAGGATGACACGCATGAAGTCCACAAGTTCTCGCATGAGGATGGCAATTGACGATCAGCTGGTGCTGGTGTAATGTGTATTTCCTCTGGATGTCAGTCCGTAGGCTCTCACAACATTCCTTTCAACCAATCTTGTTAGGTTTAGTCTGAGTGACATCTATCATTTAGATGTGATTTTATTCATGTGGTGATGATTTTTCTTAAATGTTATGTGTAGGGTTGTGGCTAGGATGTATGTTTGACAATAATGTTGTTTCAGCATAAAAAAAAATGCATAACCGAGAACAAGCTTAATTTGCTAAATCATTCCAAAAACACCTACTGGAGAATCTCTTCAATAGAAAATGTCCCTGGACCCTTACTGTTAAACCTGAACCATAACATTGCCTCAAAACCCAAATACATTATACAGCAATAAGAATTTTAAGTGGTCAAATGTGATTGGCTGAAAGGAATGACATTTCTCAAACCCAAAAAAAGGATGTTGATCCAGTAACACATCCTATTTTTGTATCATTTTTGAGGCGCTTTTATCCAAAGCAAATTTGATATTTTATTGCATTCAAGGTACTCATTTTATCAGCTGTTATGTGTTCCCTGGGTATCAAACCTATGATCTTTGCAGCGCTCCGGCAACATTACAGCATCCTACTTGACAAAATCACTAAAAGCCCGTCGTTCATCATGCTTATGTTATTGTGGTCAGAACAGCTTTTAAAAGGATTCTAAACATGTAGCAATACCCTTTCAAATTTATTTATCTTTGTATTTCACATCTCGAGAGCAATGATCAAAGGTCCCCCACCTCCCCCTCTCCCTAATTCAGCGTCACCGCTACATTTTGTCAGAGTCAGCAGCTAAAACGGATGGTTTAAAAAAAAGCAGAAGAAAAAAGAAAGTATTGATTATCTTTCAGAGCTCCATGTGGGCCACTCTTATCGATTAGGAGAGCTGAGCCGCTGGCCTCTTCTTCCCTCCCTCCTTCTCTCTCTCTGGGGCCTTTGTTCAGGGAGTGAGTGATATAATGGTTCTTTGAGGAGTATGGAGGTGGTGGGGGGTGGGGCCTGGTTGACGGTGGCATCTGGGAAAAGGGGGAGGCAGAGGCAGAAAAGAGTGAGACAGACACCAAGGAGAAGAAAAAAGTCTCAATGACAAAAGGTCAGGGCAGCCGGGCTTAGGGCGATGGGGACCAAAGAGAGTGAGAGGATAATCTGCTAAAGCCCTGAAAAAAGAGATTCAGCATGCACACCACCCTCGTAGGGCCTAAGAGCAAATTTGCACATAAATAAAGAGTCAGCGTCGCTTTGAACAAGCAGGTCTAAGGGAGAAGAAGGGAGTGAAGGAGAGCGATCGAGAGAGAGAGAGAGAGAGAGAGAGAAGACCGACTGTCTGGTCATCCTAAAGAACTTTACATTTTTATGCCCCTGTTGATTTGAGGGAGTCTGGAAGAGGCGTGTTTGGAAAAGTGAAAGGATATTTATCATTTTCGCCCTCTTCTTTTGTTATTCTGTTGTCATTTCCTTTCTGAGCCTGAGGTACACCTTTTAAAAATTCTCTTTGACTTACCTTAGGTAGACTTCTGTTTTGCTAAGTGTGCCCTCTGAGGGCAATTTATTGCTAAAAGTTTGCTTCAACACTTCTGGAGATTTACTGGGACTCTGTTAGATTTCATTGAGGTATCCACTTTGTCTCAGATATTTCTCCTAAGATTCCAGTAGAATCAAATGAGGAAAAAGAAGTGCTTGTTTGTTGCTGACATGGAAATCAAAATATTTACTAACTGACAAATTTCAAAGAAGTCCCCAAAGTACTATTTCATTACTAAGAATCAAGATCGTAAATATAAAACATAATTTGTTTAGATTCGGTCCAATGCTTCTGAGTCACCCATTTAAAATTCAAGAGAGGAACAAACTTTCTTATCTTCTCTTAATACCACATTTTTCCTACTAAATACCCAGAGCCCACGGCTAAAAGTATGATGCAATAACAACCATCGGAAAATAACTCCATTAATAACTAATTACTTTTACCTCCAAAGATAAACAATAATAAAAATGAATAGTCTACCAGGGTTCTGGCGATGTCGATGCAGGGTGATGGTGCACCTTGGGCCTAAGAAGTGCTCCGTTAGAACCAGTGCCCTCTTGACCAGCACCAAACCAGCATAAATCAGACTGGGCCAATGTTAATACTGGTAAAACTGGTGGAAAGGGATTTAACATAGCAGGTAGTATTGATTACACAAAGATGTTATGAACTAACTGCCATTTCCCTTTCAGAAGAGGCTCAATAGGTATCGACTAGCAAATGAAAAGCATGTCCAAGTGCTCGATCTTTAGGAAGGCAACAATCGAGGAGCACGCCTATGCATGCAGGCACATACAGTACGTGTGCTGAGCATCCTTAACATGAGAGCCTGATACGCAAACGCGCCCAAGCATGCAACAGATCAGCAATACATAGAGGCTCACCATCAGCCTTACCTATCAGCCAATCAATCACAAACCCAAACTGTCACTCAGCAGCTTCACGCTGTCAAAAGCATAAGATTATAAGACAAACACATGGCCAGGAGCTTCTTGCCAAAGCATTAGGAAAAGGAGACAGGATCACAAAGGAAGAAAGAGAGAAAGTACGAGATTTAACAGAGGAGAGCGCGCGGCCCACGGCGGGAGAGGGATTTGAGGCGCGTGGCTGGTGGAGAGCTGGACACCGACGAGCCGACGATGGCCAGCAGAGCTTTCTCAGATCACAGACATCCTGCCAGGACAAGCTAATCCCCAGCTCATCCCTGCTTCAGGTCCTGGGCCTCCCCGCTACTCTGTACGTGATTTCACGTCACTGTTTCTTTCTAAGAAAGCTGCGGGCTGAAAGGATCAGACCGTTCTATAAGTGACAGGAGAATCCTGCACGTTTCCGTGCTCTTTATTTTTCTTCTCTTTACTTCTCTCTGGGTGTCTCATCTTTCGAAAGAAAACCTAAACGTGGTTAGAGGTCTTAGGGTTAAGCTCTACTATTCCTTTATTTTACTTTGTGCTTTCGTTTGTTTATGTTGAGAGTGGGAAAAGAGGCAATAGGTGGGAATTAGGGCCTTGTGATATATACAGTACACAGTTCAATGTTTTTATATGGAACCATAACATTATTGACCCAGACATGTGGAGTAAAAGTATTTTTCTGACTTGATAAGTGCATGCTCATTTCCAAAATATTATGTGCACTGTAAAAAAATCCCATAAAAGACGGATGGTTTTCTCTGTTTATCTTGTAAATTTGATGTCTTTTTCTGTTTTTTAAACAAATTATAAAATCTGCTAGTAAAACAGTAAAATGTCATAAAATTACAGTTTTTTGGACATACATTAAAATCTATAAAAAATAACAGCAAAATTCTGTAAAAAAAAAGGGTGTAATATAATATTTAATCTCAAAATCAGTAAATGCATGTTGAGAATATCGGTACACTATGTTGAGATAGAATATAAAAAAATTCTTTGAAATATTTTATTTTCCCCTAGCTAGCTAATCTCATATGCCACATCCCAACAAACACTGAAATATTCCACCACAGTTTGTTTGTTTTGGTGGTTTAAATCTCTTTTCTGCACCCTCTCACCCTCCTCCTCCCTCTCTGCGGCAGCTGTCCCTGCTCACAGAAGGGTGCCCATCTGATCACCTTTCGCTTCCGTCACACTCGTTGGGTCTCCTAGAGAATCAGGCGGAACGGAGTACACGCCAGGGCAAAGGAGGAAACAGAGGAAAGACAGAAAGAAAACAGGGATCTACTGACACCCCCACCCCAACACCTCACCTCACTAACCCTCAGGGATATACAGTAGACAATGCAGAAAGGCCTGCAAAGAAAAAACACGGTTTCAATGTACTCTACAGCCTGCCATTTTCCTCCTGAAAGTCTGTCAGAGTGCTGAATCCCTCAGAAGGCACACGCACCCCCCAAACTAAGCCCCCCTTGAACACTCCCCGCACAAAAACATAACTTTAAGCACGTTAGCTTCGGTGCTACCCAGGCAGATGTGTGAAAGCTATCGCGGCTGAATGAAACCACGCTGCTTCCTAAAAAGCAAAGCGATTACACTGAAAGGTGCAGTATATCTGTCTGACACCCCGAGCACATCCCGCACAATTGCCACGCCGCCGAGGCCCCTCACGCCCCCGTGTGCCCCACAGACACTGCAGCTTGAGCAAACCATGAAACATTTCAATAGACAGAAAAAGAAAACACATGCGATGTCCCAATCCACAATTCAATGTACTGTCTGGACCTCCTTAAAAAGAGATTCGTATACTAAAAGCCGCTGGTAATCCTTTAGAGCCTCAGTTCTCTTGCTTTTCTTTGTTTTCGCAAGCCGGCTAGCATACAACCACCTGCTTTTGCGTTTTAGCATAACGGCACCTGCTATAGCATTTTATTTAATTTCTCAACTTACTGCCATTCGTTCCCTACCATCTCACCCATGTCTGAGACACCTGGCTAGAGCGGTAAGATGAGTTCTGCCTCCCCTCCCCTACCAATAACCAGACCCTTTGATGTTCCATAATGTTAAGAGTAGTCAAGCATATAAATAAAGGTGAGGTGAAACGATGGCCCCTCCACTTGTCAGAACTGCTGAACCACAAAGAACACCTTGAAGGGCATGTTAACTGTCAATAGACTTCTGCGTAACCCTCCTAGCCATTAACATAAAACTAACCCTCCATTTCTTACCTCTCCTTCAGAGACGTGGCTTTAAACGCTGCGACAACACGCTCGCCGCATGTCACCTACACATGCACACGCATTCAGAACACATGCATAACACTCGCCAAGACATTCATAATGGACATATATTCAAAGCACACCCTTGTGTTACCACAGCTTATACACCGAAACATGTGCACATACAAACAATCTAAGGCCACGACGCAGATACGTGACCAGACACGGAACTGTTTCTCGGCTGGCGTGTAATGGGTGAAGCGCGAATCAGATGCATATGTAAGGCCTGCGCTCAGCACACTCAGTCATGCAGGCTATTACTGCGGTGTGTGTTGGTCTTCAGCGTGGCTCTAATTCTCCCATTCCCAGCAGTGTGCTTCAGCACAGAGACACCTCATATGGGTCCAGACGGGTCTGACCTATAATCAGCCTCTCTGAGGGAGATGCACAGACTCCCTGAACAACCAGGCATTTTGTGTGGGTTCACTAGGGAACATTGCTTGAGTCAGTTCTTTGGGACATTATCCCTGCAGGAAAACCCAGTTTAAGGGTTCTGGCTGGAGAATTTAAGCAGGACTAATATTTCTTATACAATATAAGATATGGTAGCCACTTGGACTAGTAAGACAACCGCTTGGTATGATCACCTGGTAGCTTTTGGTTTCTGCTCCAATATGGTCTAATGACCAGCACAGACCAGCAAGAAACCAGCTATCAGGTTCCAAAACACATCTATTGGCTTAAGCCGGATTTTCCAGCAGGTTAAACAAATCACTAGGTAGCCAAACAAGGTGTTCTGTTGCTGAATATGGAGTTCCAGTCACACATACATATGAGGATAAAGCTAAATAAGATTAATTCACAAACTGCCTGGAGGCTACTCAATATTTCCCTCCAGAGAACAGGTCCTTTTTTCAAATCTTTTTGCAATAATTGGTTTACCACCAAGTTCTCTTTGCTAATCAGTAATTAGCAAGTGATTAAATATTCAGAGGATATTGATGCACAATTAGCACGCACTGGTAAGTAAATGATTGTTCAGTGTGGTTCCTGTAGCCGTGTGCCTCTGACACTTGCCATCACTCAAGAGTGCGGAAAATGTCTAAATGTACCAAAAAATGGCATTAGCATCAAAAACCACCAATTAAAAACCATCACAACCACTGACATGAGACAGGGGTAGGGGGAGATGAAATAAGACTCAGTAGTAAGTCATAAAAATTCAGAAAGATGTAATTGTGTGCGACCATAAAAGCATAAGCAGAGCCATGAATATAAAACAGATGTAATCTACACTCTTACAAATAAAAGTCTGACGTGATTCCATAGGAGAACAATTTTTTTCCTTAATTCAGGGGTTTTCAAACTGGTCAGAGGACCCATAACCTTAAAAAGGCCAAAATACAATACATAATAAGAGATGCACGGATACAAATTTTCTCCACCGATACCAATGCCCGATTATCCAGAGTGATATATGCCAATACCAATACTGATTCTGAAGATTAAATGAATATTTCTTTCTTTCTGGATGTTAATATTTCAAACTTTCTGAATGTTAATAATTCACATAATGATTATTAATATTGAACATGGTGAACAGAGCACAAATTCATAGCATTTTTCTGGCCTCTTTTAATTAACAGGATATATGGCCCTGATCATCGGCTGTTTTTAAACTATCAACTGGTAGCTGAAAATTTGCTTTTATCGACCAACACCGATTATTGGCTGATATATCGGAGCATCTCTAATAGTAAGTTAAATTTACTACATTTACTATTTACTACATACAAAAAAAAATGTGAAAAAAATGTTAAATAACAAAAAGGAGTTAGGTATTAATGTATACAATATATTACATTTGAGTAAAGTAAACAAATAAGAATTTATTTATAAATCAAAATACATATAATGAAATAAAAAAACTTTAAATAATTCATAAATTTAACAGTACATCACAATTGTGAGAAGAGTGGTGAAATAATAATATTAACACATTTTATTATATTTAAAATTCACAATATAGTTTTTAGAGTAAAATTGGGTGTTTATAAAGATAGACTTAAATTTTAGGCTGGGGGCCTGGGTCCCTCATACAAGAATGATGATACATGGGGGTCCGTGGCATGTAAAAGATTGAAAAATCTATAAAAAAAGACAGCAGAGGTCTAAAGCCTTTTTTGAGGAACCAAAAATGGCATTACTGTAAAGAACCTTACTATGAAATTAGTTGTCATAGTGTATCACTCCACTCCGAAACACAAACTAAAACCTGAAAGACACGCTTTTTTTGGCATGATTTTAGTGAAAAGTGCTTACATATTAGATCGGTTACCAAATCCAGTCTGAGTATATGAGAAATTATAAG
This sequence comes from Triplophysa rosa, assembly GCF_024868665.1. NCBI lineage: Eukaryota > Metazoa > Chordata > Actinopteri > Cypriniformes > Nemacheilidae > Triplophysa > Triplophysa rosa. The sequence continues at coordinate 23,792,029 of NC_079897.1, read as the reverse complement.
CAAACTTGAATGCTTTAAAATAATTTATTAAACTATGAAACTATTGCATAAACCTTTAAACAGAACATCAATGTATGTGCATGTAAATGTGGTCAATAATAAATAATGAGTTCCTGAACTTCCTGCTCTGCTACCTGAACAGGCAACTCTCAAGGGCTGACCAGAAGCTTCGGCAAAGTAATCCCCCCCCCATCATGCCAGCGAGCCTTCCTTATTTCTACCAAAGGACCATTCATCCATCCACGCAGGTGATTTAACACTGTAACTCCACCTGCCAGCACCCCTCAGTTCAGCGCTTTTGATTAATCATGCTCTAGGGGGGATTTATTGCATGCAAGATATTTGCTTCAGCAGTTTAATAAGCATGGGGTAAGAACAGGGAACAAGATTAATCAGGGCGGGCCTACCACTGGGCATATACCAGAAAAAATTCATAATTAATGACTTTGAATATGTACATTTGTTTGTCTGCTACCACAGCATGGCGAGGGACTGTACCTTAGGCATGGAATCTGTACAATAATGTAGGCATGGGACTTTCGGGTGTAGATGGCTAAAATATACTGAAGTTTGTGTGTGCGTGTGTGTGTGTGCGTAGACACCTTTAACTTTTCCCCACTTGCAAAGAGTGACGGACCGGCTCTGCTCTCTGTTTCAAATTGCTGACGCACCATCTCCACCTCTCTCCTCCCTACTGCTGGCTTTTCCTGTATTACATCTGCACAGGTATGCTGTTCTTCCTCCTGCTGAAGCACCACAGCTCATAATCGTTCTAACAAGACCGGTGCACGGGGAGAAATAATGATGCACGATCGTGTTGGCCCATTTATCAGCGTGTTTTACAACGGCTGCTGCGTGGAAGTAATTAAACTCCAGCATCATTACAATGAACGCGCCCCTTTAATAGAGACGCGATGAGACTCCGGAGGCCTCTGCCGTAATTGTACCTCCCAACTCTCCTATTGAGGAGGGGGTTTTAATTAGTGGAGAGACGGAGTGCTCAGGAGATAAGGTCCAACCAGTGAGAATGAAACTCTCCTTGGAGTTTTGCGTTTATCAGTTCGCATTTCAGTGGAGTGCACAGGGCAAGTGAAAGCTGTCTGAAGTAAGCACGGCTCCAATGGGATGTCATAAAGCTTGAGAGCGGGAATTAATAAATGAAAACGACTGATACTGAGTAGAGGATGTTTTAAGGTTTGCTGAGATCTGTTTAGGATTAGGATCAAACTGATCTTAGATAAGGCTCTATAAGACTATTTCGGAAAACGGAAAAAACGAAGGACGCTTTACAACATTTAAACAAAATACAACCAACGGATAATTTATAATTAAATCAAAAGATTAAACAAACATATTTAGGGTTTTATTATATATGTTAGATTTACAAAATAAAAAAATCCAATTAAAAAAATGAAACTGGAATAGCCTTTGGACCAGTGTTTACATCTAGTCAAGCGGTCTATATGAATTTTGGTAGACATTCAATAAGAGATACGATGGACTCTTAGTTTAAGCAGATGTATAGATGGTTTCAGCGGTAACAACATAAACAAACGCTTAGTGGCCCAAACAAATTTCCGGTAGACCTCCACAAAAAATCAACAACTGTTGAGTATTTTTTCTATTAATTTAATTTAAATTCCCAGTGAAATTAAAAATTACAATGCCTATTTTTTTCATGAAATATCGCAGCATTCATTGTAAATAGTTTATCAATGTGGGTCATTCTCTTTTTAAAAATCGTGTGCCCTCATAATCTTTAGTTAAAATCTAAAAAAGCACTTCCGTCCTGTAATGACTATCCATCTTAAATAACGTATGTTAGACGGCTTGGGCGGAGCATCCGTTAACTCCTCCCCTTCAACTGTTAGTCTGCTGCCAAGTAAAAACGATCGCAACTTCCGGTTCACGGGGACTATAACACAATTAATATACAATAGAATATTAGTATAAATTAAAATTAATTTAAATTGAATTTAAAATAAATTGTTATATTATAACCAAACATAGACCGGAAGTTTCTGTTCTGGCAACTGTAAATAACACCTGTAACCACAATAATAGCTACTAAAGAAAATATCTCCATCCATCTCCACGCACATTACATCATCATGAAATTATGTGTAAACCATATTTAGCACTAAAATAATACAAAATATAACAACCATATTCTGCTGCTGTAGCCTTAAACATTCTGTTGGAACCCCCTAACTGACTCTCCACCTGCTCTTAACTCATCTCTGTTCGAACAGAGTCACAAACCCAATCGTGTCACCAATTAAATGGCACACAGGGTGTGTCGTCCATAGTCTGGTGCCATCAAACAGCATAGCCGGTCGGTGGTGGTGTTAGCATTAGCATTAGCGACGTTAGAGAGAGAAAGTGGCTGTAAACATCCATTAGTCGTTAGCAGTCTCCTCATTATTCCTCCCAAAGCTCTCTCATTAAGGAGGCACTAGCTGACAGGTAAACACGGCTAATGGCAATGGCCTATCAATAATGGCATTGTGTGTTAAAGGACTGGTCTGTAGGGAAAGATGTAAATAGGGCTAAACAGTGACGGTTTATCATTAGCGGGCTTGCTACAAAGGTGTGCCACAAAGAAACAATGGTAGCCGCAAAGGTAGGAGCACGAATAGCTGTAGATGTTCTTGTACTTTAGATATAACAAGTGTAAAGATAGTATGAAGCAAAAAAGAAAACTTGAGGTGGGCCAGGGTTTTCTTTTCTCTTTTGCATTTTTTGTAGGATCTGCACTTGTGGTATTGAGTGTGTGGTGTTGGTACATGCATGTGTCTGTAAATGTTTATGGCACGATGGCAGGGCGGGGACGGAAAGGAGAGAAGGCGAGGAAAACGAGATATTATTTATGTTTCCAGTGGGTTCATCCCAAGTTCGTTTTACCGTGAGATGTCCCTGGGGCGGTAACAGTTGCTATGTTTGGGATGTAGGGCTTGGACACTACGTGGCTGGTAATGGTCACAAGATGCATGGGCTGAAGATTGGAGGGCTTGTCAGGGATCCATTACAAGAGTCACAGAGCACTAAATCAACCTTATGCCCTCCACCTGGAAAAAAACACTCGTACAAGGATAACCAGTACATACACACACACACACGAATACACACACTGGTGGCATTTGTCAAAAAGCCAGCGAGAAAGTGAGAGATGTCCAAGCCACGGAAAGAAAGAGCGAGACAGGAAGCGAGAGAGTGCAGCCCATCCATAAAAACATCAGATGTAACGCTACAAGGACTCAGCCATCATTTTTCCTTAACAGCTCACGAGTTTATATCATGCCTCTCACATGTAGCTGTAAAACTGACTGAATAAACCGCCACCTGGATTATATCAGGCACAAAACAACATGTTAAACCAGCAGACAAATCCCTTCCCTTGAATCAGCCCGCGTTCGATGTGATATTGTCCTTAAGTTGTTTTTGCCATACAACAAATACATTCAGATCGCTACCTACCAGAAAAGTCAGTAAAAGAAGGATAAGGCTGCACACCCACAAACATGTAGAAGCAAACTTGTGTTTAGAGGAAGAGAGATGAGGTTTTGCCTTTCCACCACTCTAATTACACAGCCTGACCTCCCACTGGTCGCCCCGCACAGGCCCGCCTGAGATCAATATTCATTCTTTTAGATCTGTCATCCGCTTTTGACGCTATCGACCACACACTGTCTCTCCTCCCTTTCTGATTTATTCATTTATTTAGCCCCCCACACCCCCTTGACCCCTCAGGCTAGATCTTGCACGTACACAAGGGTCAGTCTACATATGATGGTTAACCTGGCATTATCCCTGTTTTTCTATATCTGCGCATCTGTAAATGTACTAAGGGGTAAGGAGAATTGCCCTTGGTGAATTCCAATGGCGGTCATTTTCTATGGTAATATTTTGTAAGCTTCCATTCCGTGTAAAGTGAGTATATTGGTTTTTGGCCAGCGTTATTGTGGATAAGAGCCTAGGAGCTAATGAAGTAAGTGAGGGCTGAGCCAAGGTCAAAGCCTTCATTTAGGACTACCCAATGGGTTTCTGCCAATCTGTATGGACACGTATGGTAATTGCCTCTAGCGCACTAGAAGTTTGCTCTTAGGATGTTGTTTTTTTTATTTTGACTGGAATTTCATCATAATCTCTTTTTTGAGTTATGCTGATTTCCAAAAGAGGCTTTTAAAGGTCCTGGAAATTATAGATGCTGTGGCCACTTTAGAATATTTGCGTCCCTTGATAATGATGATGATGATAGCACAGAGGGACAGGACACAGTCAGAGATGAAAAGTGTACAGGGGGCAGCGCTGTGCAAGGTCAACCACGTGCACATGAATACGATACATTTAGTGGTGACCTCAGAGAAAGATTTATACTGTAAATACATGGTTTTGCATCTGTGTAATGGCAGATACGTGTAAATGCCAAACTATGTGAAAGGTGAACATAGAAACAAGACAATGCGTGGTATGATGTGTCTGTGTGACATCTAAAGTGAAGTCGTTTCCTGTAGTGCTATCTATTTTATTACAGACCAGATTTTTGCCTTGTGAATTGATAATGAACAATAAAAAATCACCTGGTTGCTAATAAAAAAAAACTACTACAGATTTACACTAATGGCAGGACCCAAGCCACTTCTAGGGACCACTTGGAAATGGGATCTTTCAAGTTATCACCCAGAACACCCTAGCAACTACATAGCAACCCACTATCAACCACTTAAAACACATTAGCAACCACAGTAATGCCATGGTAACTACTTAAACAACCTAGCGACAAGTTATATAGTTCTATATTTTGTTTTAATGCTGTTCCCCTGTACCCTGACCCTTCTCTAAAGGCCATTGCCGAAATTTTTGTGTCCGAAATTTCCGCACGTTAAAAAAATAAATACGACCTCACGTTGTGTCAATCACATTTACACATTGCCTCCGATATTTTCGTCCGTCGTAAAAAATTCAGACTGAGTTTCATTTTCTGCGTTTTTCGCATCCGTAGCAAGCATTTTGAGAGGTGTTTTGACAATTCAGAGACACCGTACAAACGAGCGCCAAATATGAAAAAATGCATACGAAAATTTCGGACTGTATGTGCAAAGACCTTAACCCTTATTCTGAACCCCCCTCTGATGCTTACTGTGATAAGCTCTCTCTCCTTCTTTCTCTCCATCTCTGTACTCTCCTCTCCTAGTGATGGGGCTCCAGGTAAGCCAGCACTCCGGGGTCATGTGACTGACAGCTGTCAATCAAATAGGTCTGTAAAATAAGAGTCATGACTTTAAAAGGAAACACTGACAAACATTTGTAGGACACATAAACTGACCTTCAACTGGCAACATTCTCAAATGTAGTCGAATTGGTATTTGCATGTGCATTTAATCATTTAGCAGATACCTTTTTTATCTGGCAACATTCAAATGAGAAAAGTCACAGACTGTTTATCATACCGGAAGCATGCCTGCAGTACTGCAAAACTTCTGAAGATAAGCCAGAATAGTGTAGTATTAAAAAGTATTAAATGTAAGCAGAGAAATCAAAATAAAAGAGAGAGCGAGAGAGAGAGAGAGAGAGAGAGAGAGAGAGAGAGAGAGAGAGAGAGAGAGAGAGAGAGAGACCTGTATCTGTATCTACCTGTTAATGTCAGTTAGATGTTGCATAGTGTACTACCACCTGTGTGAATCTAAAAACCACATAAACGATTTAATTGTAAACGTGTTTAGCCCACAATAAGTTTTTTTAAATACAATTAAGTATCCATCTGTGGCATAAAGCAAAGTCTGTGGAGCTTCGCAATGAACCCTGACACGAAGCCCCGCCCACATCCAGTGACTGTGTGCATGAAGATTTGTGTCAGGGTGAACTAGCATGCTAATAAAGACAGTATGCTAATTGGGTAATTTGGCCCTCTCAACCCCCTTTTCTTTATTTGTCCTTTTCTTTGCTCTACTAAAATAAGTTCTATATTTTGTTGGCCTGGTGGTCTACAACAAGTTCATGTCAGATTAGTGCTGCTGTGCATATAAATGTTTAATCAATCAGTAAACATTTGACTTTTACAAATGTGAACAAAATTAACCAATTTACATTCAAGATACCTCCAGACACTGCAAGCCATATACATTTATGTTGCCACACAGTACAAATGACACTTTAAAACAGTTTCCCAGTTTTGCTTTGTACAAACTAGGAAAAGTGCACAGACAAAGATTCCTTCACTGGAGAGCCTTATGTCAGTGACTTTGCCTAGCGGGACACCAGGTAAAAAATATTTAAGGAGTGGTGGGTTTATGAAAGCAAGAGAGAGGAAAAGGTGTGGAGAGTTGAATTTCCAAAGTCGATACCCTCTACAAATTACCCTGGCAAAAAAATAAAAAATAAATCAATGTGTGTGTGTGTGTGGGGGGGGGGGGCAGAGGGGTAGAGGGATAGGGCGAGCGAAGGCTGGCTGGAGGGGTTTACAAAAATCAATAGACAAACAAGCAATAGAAAGGGAAGCAGGAAAAAATATAAGCATTTAAAGAAATCCTACTTCTTTTGATGGCTAAGTAGATGAGGCTGTACGAGTGTATGTGTGAATCCAAAAGTGCTCCAGGGAACTCTGGTTGAGGCAGTCAACCCACAATGCCCTGCAGCCTGACAGAGTTGAGTGACCATATTAACATCAGCAGGCAAACAAGGTAAACCAGGAGGGTTAGCACAGGGAATCATAGGAAGGCCATTTTTACCAGTTCTTACCTTGGCATCAGGTAAGGGACTTTGTTGTGCTGGTCAATTGTTAAAGAGCAAGACCAAAGTATTACTAATAGTCTGGTTTAATGTTTCAAGTGGTAAACGGGAGCACAGGGTTGTGTGGTCGGCACTAAGGTAAACAGGTCAATAGTATTGATCTCGCTTTCATCGCACTCTAGCCAGGGCCAGCAACATGTAATGCATTTCAAGCTCCTGTTCTGCATTGCACCTCACCAGCAGTGTAAGACTCAATGAGGGTGCGTGTGTGTGTGTTCCTGTGAGGTTGTAATTGCAAGAACCCTCGACTCTATTGAATGAATTCACAATTCAGCAAACATATTTAACAGTATTTGTGTCCTAAGCTTTACGATGACATCTATTTACTCTGCATACATACATACAGAGGGGACCTTTAGTTTTAAAGCTGTAAAGATTTCAGTATTGATGGCCGGTTCACGAACGAATCGTTCTTTTGAACCGGTTCTTTTCAGTGAACCGGTCAATCCAGTTCACCAAATCGGACTGAATCTTTTCGAACAGTTCGCATCTCCACTATACGCACTTAATCACAAATTACTTTCTGGCATGTATGACAGTCCCTCTGACTCGAAATAAACCATTTTATTATTCAGTTACTCCAACAGTAGCCGACTGAACTGAAGTTGGGTGAAGAGAGAACTAATGAGCACGTGCAGCTGATACTGAGCCGTTGCAGCAGCTTTCAGATCACCAGTACACACTGAATCGAGAGCAGTTTCCTTTTGACATGTCCGATTCAGAGCCAATGATACTGTGCATGCGTGTAATTTTTAAAGCAGATAAAAAGCTTGTAAGTCGGATATTTTATCAAACATCAGAGGTGTGATACTATAAAACATATTGGAAATATGTATAGGACTTTATAACTGCCTTATGTACAGTGTACACCGATCTGCTGCGCCGTTTACGTTCATGCCACTGCTAGAGCGGTTCTCGTTCTCGAGTCAAGAAGCGGTTGCAATAGCTTTCGGATCAGCAGTGCACTAACCGAGAGTTTCTTTCGGACACGTCCGACTGAGAACCGATGAGCTGATGATAGTGAGTATGCGTGATTCACCGTGAAGCTACCGAACAGTGTGGACAACTGATGCTGTGCTAATGCTACGAGCGCACATGAACCAGGGCTGCCAACCCTCACGCATTCGCCGTGAGACTCACGCAATTGACTGATTTCTCACGCTCTCCCGCCACACATCCATTTTCTCACGCAGGATCGCACCCGCCAGTTTTTCTGTGGTGTGTCATAAAATTTGTGTGATAGAAATGCATAAAAGTCTATATGTAGTTTTTTTCCTCAGCGGTCTAGCAGTGGACCTCAATGTTAAAATAAGGTGGCCACCAATCAAATGTAAGAAGGCGGGAGTTACTGTTTACAGAGCCGATGTGGTGATCAATCAAATCAAAGACAGCTAAGGTTACTTAAGGGCAGTGTTGGGTGTAACTAGTTACTAAGTAATTAGTTACTGTGATTTAATTACTTTTCCCTTGAAAAAGTAAAGTAAGGCATTACTCTTATTTTTTCTGTAATTTAATTACAGTTACTTCTGACGTAATTAAACTAAATACTCTGTGTAATATATGTGTGTACAATAGTGGAATTGACATCAAAATTCAAAGTCTAACTTTTAAATCCGTGCTTTAATGTATAATTCTCACATTTGTAATACTTTGGTCAGTTAATAAGAGTACTTTATGTAGTTTAATATTATTTGATTGAATGAATTAAGTAAGCTGTTTCATGTCTATCCTTGAATCACTTAACTAATCAAGGTTGATATAAGATATAGAAAGTAATTAGTAATGAGTAACTAAATACTTTTTGGGAGAGAGTAATTTGTACAGTAATCTAATTACACTATTGAATTTGTAATTAGTAACTAGTAATTAATTACTTTTTCAGAGTAATTTACCCAACACTGCTTAAGGGCAACTTATAACATATGGCCCCTTTAAAAACAAATAAATCGTATTGGATTATGCATATAGTGCCTGTAAAACGCTGATGAAGATTAATTATTCACTTTTTATCTTTAAGACTTAAAATGTCATAGTTTGATGCACATCACTGTGCCTGTTTTTGGGTGCTTTCGTTGCAAAACTTTTATGTAAGAAATGTGTCTGATCATGACGATGATGTGTAAACTGACAGACGTTATGATTACTGTTTTATATATTTGAATGTGCCGAGTGTATTTTCATCCCAGCCGGCCGGGATGATAGACTTGACGTGTTACGTCATGGCGAGTGACATTACGTCAGGGTGTAAAAGAATCGGTGAACCGGTCTTTTGAACCGGTTCATTGAAACGAACTGTCCGAAAGACTTCCCATCACTATTTCAGACCTGAGCCTCACATCCTGTTTCTCTTTAAAAACAATAAAAGACCACATGTACACAATCTTCTCATCTCTTCATACATGTATCTCATTATTTGGATATTTCTGTAAGAACTGTATTTCATACAGTTTATCGCATTTGGCTACTAACAATAAATCTAATTAATTTAAATGCATCACAGCAAATTTCTATAATATATTTTTTCAAGAAATCTAATTCTTTCTCAAAACTTTATACATTGTAGTTTTAAACGAAATGAATTTAACACAATAAATCCTGAAATGGTTTATGTTTATTTCACTCTTTTTTTAGACTATCGTAGAATATTTAAGTATTTTTTATTTTATGATTAATTATTACACTTTAGGATTTATGTGTAGAACTATATGGTAAATTTATAGGAAAGGCCATTTTAGGCACCCATAGTTGAAGAAAAACCAGTTTACATAGACACTGTATAAATTAATATTATATCTTGCAGTTTTTTTATTTTTACAAATGATGAAACAAAAATAAAGTGGTCTCAAAATGTCAATACGTGTAGATGTTACACTGAGATTCTGAGTTGACATATACTGGTCTTTGTACAGAACAATATGAAAAATTATTAATGTATCTTAAAAAGGGCTGAGTAGTCCATTACATCAGATGAGAAAAAAAACTCAGACAAACGTTCACTCAATAACACAAAAATGTGACGTTAGTGGAATTTTAACTAACAGAAGTCTGAAATTAGTAAGTGGATCTTAAAGTTAAAAAGATTAGGTTGCAGAGCGTGAGGTGTAATGAAATAATGAATCAAATCAGCTGTGTGTTCCTCTGCAGTATCTGTGTGCCGCTCAGCGCAGGGCCATGCCAAATCCATTGCATGTGGGAAATAGATTAACTCTCTATTTACACCCTCTCCTGGCAGCAGAGGCTAGTGTGGCCAGCCAGCTGATGACAAGGGGAACCCCACCTCTCCAGAGCCCATTAAGACACTCAACAGAGTGTGTAACCCTCATTATTGCATCACAACACAGCGAACGGCTGGGCTAATTATGGCTGGTTGAGGAGATTGGGTATTTCCTTAATTTAAACAATAACTCACTGCCCTAGTGTTGGACCTCCCATTGACGTATGGCTCTTTTATTTAATGTGTTAATTATTCCAGCTTGATCTGTAATTCCCAGCGCAAGAATTTATCGAGGCAGAGGCAGAAAGAGAGGGAGGGAGGGAGGGAGAGAGAGAAATAATTTAAAACAGAAACCTAGGGGAGAGATATGTTTAATTTGCTGCTCATCAAAAACATTGCCCTGCTTGGTCGTTTTATTGATTTACACCCCGACTCATCTTTCCGTGGATTTACTTATTTTTTTATTCCAGCTAATTCAATTAAAAAACTTTTTACACACGTAGTAGGCAATGTAAATCCCATGGCAATATTTCAGGTTTCTGTTTCACACGCTTACATTCACACTCTTGGAAACAAACACGTCTGGACACACCCTCAAGTGGCGATTTCATAAGTGTAAATGAAGCTCATCTGGGCCCCTCAGAAGCTGACTCGCTTATTATTTTTCAGTCACACCCAAAGCGTCAATCGGGAAGCGATGCCCGCAAAGTGGCGCAAAACACTGTTCCAACTAACCATATGCTACGCGTCTGCTCTCGCTGCAATCTCCAAACAAGCTTGACGTCAACGCGTGCCCATCCAGCGAGGCATTTAAGCATTGCTAAGACCCAAACGAGAGCTTTAAATAAGCACGGCGACTATGAGCGCTAAGGGGGAAGAAGTGTGGCAGAGCATTGAGTCGGCTACGCCAGCACAAACATTCTGGCTAATACACATGAACATTCTTCGACACAAACACGGTTGGGAGAGCAAATGTGCTTTCTCTCTCCCACACATGGGGCACATGCTCAGTTTTGTGTGTGTGTGTGTTTGGTAAGGAATAGACTGAAGTTATCTGTGCTTGCCCTGGGGAGGACTTGTGGCCGTGGCCGTGTGACAGACTGTTGGCAGATCAGGATCCTGTCAGCCATGCAGGCCCCGGTTAAACAAGCCACACTTATGAGCCAGAAAAATAATTGGAGGCTGCCGCCCGCAATATGCTGCCCCAACTTCCTGTCCATCCGGGTGGCTTCAATAGTGTCAGCTCCGATTAGGGCGTGGAGGGCAGTGGAGAACACGGTCTTTTCACACTGTCTATCCTTTTCTTTCTCTCCCTCACTGCTGTAGGACGAAATACTGGCCTGTCCTCGGCCTGCCGCCCACCTCTTCCCAAAGGGCCAGAGATATTGAGAGAAAATTCAGAGACTGGAGGAAAAAAAGAGGGCTTTTTTTAGTTGTCAGAGTCTCGTGTGAGCGAGGCAGAGTCTGGCTGATGCTGTTGATGTTGTCGTCATGTGTATGTGTGGGACAGTGAGCCGTGCTGAGAGGGACAGGGGTTGAGGATGTCGCAGAAGAGCTTATAAGGACCACAGCCTCTGATCTGACAGGTCAGCAAGGGCCATGAGAGATACACAACCGACCGCGCACACACTACACGGCCATTATCCCCCCTGAGACTGCAGGATCACTGACCTGCTGACACTGGATCAGCCTAACTACCACACCGAGAGCTGTCTGCGATGCCCAGTGTACTGTCAACACGGACACATGAAGCACAGCCGTGTAAGCTCATCCTGCGGCAGAGCGTTACACAGCAAACATGTCATACTGTTTGGACAGGGCAAAAACATCAAGACACATGGCACCTCGAGCCAACAATGCCCACCTTAAAATGCCCAGGCCACTGCAAGGAAATGTAGCCTTAAGTGAGTTGGAGGATTCCAGTGACTTTCTCCCTTGTCCAGTCAACAGTCCCTACATGCAGTAGAGTTTCATCTCATGGAGATCTGGAAGTAAAATATAAAAAATAAATAGCACTGTTTGGAATCTTTTCATTATGGAGGACATAACGGGGCCCTCTTATTGGTCAGCACTTCCTACCACCACTTGTCTTACAACTTAATCAATTCCCAATGAATAAATTCAAGCGCTTCTCTATTTTTTCTTGTTGAATATCTTTGTTTAGGTTATATTATCCATGTAAATATATTTTGCTCATGAACTGTTTCTGTTTCTAATAACACGTCATTAAATGACCCAAAAAGCTTCTCCCACTGGTACAACCCAAAGCACTTGTATCTGGCACCATTCCCAACTATTTCTCTTAAGAGTGCAACCTATACCCTAAATCAGTGAATCGGGCAACTTCCTCCTGCCCACTCGCAGATCTTTAGCCCAGTCTCTGGGCTTCTGTGTCTCTGTGGAACCCATGCAATGCCGGCTGGAGATGCCACAAGAGGTGACATTGAGCGTACCTGCGGTCTCGGTGGACGTGGGGCATCAGTCCGTCCGTGGCCAGTGTGCAAATAAATAATGCAATGTACACCTAATGCAGTGGTCCCATACGCAGGATCCTGCCGTCGCCTCCAGCTGCCTTTGGGGTGGAAAATAATTACAATGCAGAGAGTGAGAACAGGCCTTCCATACATAGCGTAATGGGCCAAAATAAGGGGATGGAATGAGGCTGCCCTCTACGCTTCAGTGCCTCTTAAACAACCACACACGCTCACACGCACACACACTGCCCAGCTGAAAGTTACTACCAGCAAATTGCCTTTGCATATCGCCATTCAGCGCTGAAAAGTAGAAGTCACTTATAATGGAGGAATGAATACACAAACAAGTAAACAGAGACTGGAATGAGTAAATAAACCTGCCGAGTGGAGAGACGGAATCGTCTTGTTGGCAAATATCTTTGCTGTTTACCTTGTTTGTTTCCTAGTGGTAATTATGCATTATATTATGCATCTTCCAGCATTTATAATAAATACTTTATTTTAACGTGATAAATGTTTCCATGTGTTTTAATTACGCTTAAGAAGAAGAATCAACATTGCGGTAAGCCTTGCGTTGTACCGCAGTAATGCCAACAACTGAGTATTGACTTGACTGACAGATTAATTGAATATAACAGATTCATTGATTGACTCATTACTTAATTAAGTTTGGTGATTAATATTAGATTTTTATATTTGGTAAGGCCATTTTAGCATAAGATTCATTTATGTCTCTAGATTTATGTGCATGTGTAGGAGACTGTATACACACTGAGAGGTACATCTATTGTAATCCAGAACACACAACAAGAAATGCTGCTCATGGAAATAAAGGCAGGCGATGCAGTACTGTTTGAAATGAGATCAGGGTGTTTACATTGGCTCTCTGAAACCCAGGCAGAGACGTAAGCCACTGTACCCTTAACTCTGATACAGAGTATATGCTTTGATGTAGCATTACATTTACATTTATATGCTTCGCCTATGCATTTTTGCATTTATACATTTTTTTAAAGTTTCCTTAAAATGATCTGTTTAAAAAGTTATCCTTAAAAAATCTTTAAACAACACCTCGATTGTTTCTTCTAGACAGCAAAGGGAGAACAAATTAATACTTTCTGCTGTCTCTATTACACTTATTTTCAATCCAGCATTGGGACAAAAAGGGACAAACCCATCCGTTGGGTTGTAATTTAACCAATGCCGGGTTGTTTCAATGCAAAATGCTTGGTTGTTTTAACCTATTGTTGGGTCAACTATTACTACTTGGGTTAGTTTAACTAAGTTTTGACCCAACGCTGGGTTGAAAATAACCCGCATTTTTTATAGTGTAGACTTTCAGAAGAGACTTCAGTGTCAGAAACTGATCTCAGATTTGGCTGCAATCTGAATGCGATATTTTTAAAGATTTTACTTGTTGAAATTTATCTAAAACTATATCATTTTCATACTACTAAATCATTTTAGATTATTTGATCTATACAAATTTTATAGCTCCACACTCACAGTGCCATTGCGTTTTAACAGGAGTCTCGTTTGTATCTATTCCTGACGTAGATATTTAAGCCATTTCGGGAGAAATATCTGAAACATTATTGATACTGAAAACTCCTGAGCTATTGCCTCATGGTAATATTTTTTCAGTGGGTGCGTATTTTGAGTATTTTACAAAAGCTATTTAAAATGTGCATTGTCCAATCAGAATTAGATTTAGAATTAATGGTTTATAATATGCACCTTAATTCAGTTATTTAACCAAAATATTAATAGTCAGTATAAAGCTAACTACTGTCCAACTTTTATACAGCATGTGCACAACCTACAGTAAAAAAGATCATATCAACCCAAGCTTCAACATCAAATGCATAAGTTAAACAGAACAATTTATGCCCTAAAATGTCTCAGATTTCTTTTAAAAACTCATTGCTACGTTGTGAAGTTCGCTTCTTTTCTCATTCTTCTCCTCAATGGTTTCTCAAGGGCAAGAGGGGGTTTCTTCTCCCGCAGGATGAAAGCTCATGCCCAGGCCTGCTCTTTAAGCTTCACTCCGCTCTCTCCACTGGGCTGGGGAGATCCGGAGTGAGTTGAACTCATCTCAGCTGCCCGTGTTGGCCCTCTTCCCCCTGGGTGACTACCGCTCTGGGGTTCTGCCCACTTCCCTTTGAAGCTCTAAACACTTTTGGTGGAGATACTCCACGCCCTTGAGGGGACCCTGCCCACGGTGACCCTAACCTGCTCCCCTGTCCCCAAAGTTATTTTCAGCCCTTATCACTGTCCTGGCCTATACCAAAGGAAAGGATATACGAAGGTTAGGAATTTTATAAAAGAAGCGCTTAATTTCACGTTTGCAAATCAAATACGGTTTGAAACGGAATGAGCTCTGGATTAGCCATAGAACAGTAATGTTAAGCGGATCTTTGATTTGCTTTGTTGTTGTTTTTTAAATGGAAACAAAAAATATATAGTTATTGATATCACAGTACTACCATGTCTCAGCACATGCTGTGATTATAACCACTGTTTAAAAAAATAAAACTGATTCTTTTAAAATCATAATATCATAAATCTACTGACAGTAGCATTTAAATCAACCTTCCCTTTTGACCAGCATTCTTGTTTAGTTTGGAAGTGGCTGCATTTTCTTATGTCTTGCACTATAGATCAATATGAATTGAATATTACACCTCAAACTACACACGGCATAAACATTTATTAGATGCTATTTTCTTAATAACAGCACTACACATAAAAAGACAAAAATAAATTAGACATGCTTAGGCTTTCATGCTGTACACTGCGGCATTCCCACAAACACACAAAAACACTCATACACACTGCTGTCATCTTCTCAGAAGCAGGCACTGAACACGCATTTGACCTGGCAGTCTTTTCCACTGTCTTACCTCTATTTTCTTGTCATTATCATCCAATGAGGAGTACAGCTGTGTGTGTGTGTGTGCGTGTGCGTGCGTGTGTGTGTATTTGTGTAGAGACGTCACTGTCTTTCTGGCACACGGCGAGTAGATTCATGCCCACAGGCAAGTGCCTTTGAATAACGCTAGGTTAAGACATAATCATCTACACGAAGGAGAAGATTCTCTTTGACCCTTGTCACCTTGCCACCTCATTCACCAGAGCTGGCGGGCCAGGGAAGAGGAAAAGCTAATTGCAGAGGGTGAACCTAGAGGCAAGAGCAGAGAAAGAGAGAGGGAAAGGGAGAGAGACAGAGGAACCCCACTGCTTTGATGCTAAATGAGGAGCTCTTGTACTGCTCCAGATAGCAGGAGACAGAGAAAAATGTTTTAGTCAGCTGACACCTGTTATTGGGTGCTCTTACATCTACGCTAAAGACACTCGGTGAAGAGTCTGTGAAATTATACAAGCACTCTTAACTTGTTTGCACTTTCATACATCAATCTTACTTTCTTTTTCTCACACATACATGCTCCTTCGAGTTGTATTATATTTGTCCATGCGTGTTAGCTTTGGGATCATCTATGCGCTTGAACAATTGTTGACAAAAATAACCTTAAAATTCACATTCTTTTCTGGCAAAATGGACCAAACATACCTTATTTATGATTCTATCCAGTCAAACGCTCTCTAGGAGAATGCTCCTACCCCCAATGCCGTAATGTTTTATATATCAGTTAAGAATTGGATGGGTTCTTAAATGTATAGTTCACCAAAAATTGAAAATTCTTTCCTCATTTACTCACCTTTGTGTAATTTCAAATCTGTATGAAAAACACTGGTGTCCAAACAGTATTGGCCTCCATTGACTTCTATTGAATGGACACAAAACTACTGAGACATTTGTCAAAATATCTTCTTTTGTGTTCCGCACAAGAAAGAGTTACATACAGGTTTTAAATGATATGAGGATTAATAAATAATGACAGGATTTGTATTTTTGGGTGAACTTAACCTTTAACGTTCCCATAAAACCAAAGTTTGCCTTTCTTTACATTTAGCATGCAATAACAGTTTTGTCGTAAGCAATTCATATATGCAAGTCAAACTCGGTTCCCTCCAACTGTCAGTCTGCGTGAGTTCAATTTCTGAACGACGGCTACTTTTCTAGATCCATTCAATTTGAAATTGATAAAAACAAACCACACATTTTATTATGTAAGGGATAATGTACAGATCAGGACCCGACGCGAATCGGATTAGGTTTCTTACTTTCGGTTTTAAAGTAAGAAACAACGTTCAAACGTCAAGAACAGGCAAATTGGTTTAATCATTTGTAAATATAATGTCATATATGTTATTAAAAGACATATTTATAATTCATTTTTGTGTAATATTAAACTGCCCCTCTCAAAATGATTTGCAGCATCCGGGTTACAGGGTGTTATTAGTTTTGAGGGGTTGTTATTTGAAAAGAACAACCCTTGGAATGTCGCGACTGGCCAATCAGAATCAAGCATTCAAATGAGCCGTGTAATAATCTCAGTTAATGTTTCAACATGTCACAATATGCATGGAAAGTTAGGTGGCACTTCCAGTTCACATGAACTTTAAATGTAGGTGCTTAAATGCAAGTACAAATTGACTAGTTCCCTGTAACGTTTATGAAAAAATAAATCACGGATCACAAAAATCACAATGATGTTAAAAAAAAGCTAGTTTTAGCCAATGCCTACAGAAGAACTCTTCCCATTCTTCCCATCCACTATCACTCTTTCACAGTTCCTCCTGGAGTCTGTTTCTCTACACGCCTTGTGGTCCACTAACCTACTTTAGAACCACATCAACTCCTCCTCTCAAGTGTTCCCATCTCGACTGTCGTTTGAGGTAACTCAAGCTTTTAATGAGCTCTTAATCACAGAAACCCCTAAAAAGAACTTACCCCCCACCCTCAGCCACAAGCGATTCTCTCCGCGCGACGCAACGACTCAGTGCCCGTCTGCGAAAATTCATGAATTCAAAGGCTGAGCCGATTTGTCTAAACACAAAGGAGCAGAATCGGTTCAGGAGATCAAATCTACTGAGGAGTGTCAGCTGAGACATCTCATGCATCACAGTAACATGAAGTTCATTCATGAATATACACAAGCCAAATCACAGAGCGGATTCACATGGCTTGACTTGGCATTTCATCCTTCAACTGTCTCACTGAAAACCTTTTCCCTAAAAGCTAGCACGTTATTTTTTCAGTCTCATTCTTTTTTCTCTCCTCGGGCTGTGGAATGCATGATTGACCCCAGCTACAAAGACACAAAAGGGATACAATTTCAAAGCCGGAGGTTTGTCACTTACACACACAAGCAGATGTCACAAAGACAGGGAAATATGTGTAAAACTACAGTATGGAGACACTCAAACACAGTGGCAATTGCCAAATGTGACTATAAATTGCATATGGTCAGTGGGCCGGTACATACAAGTACAGAAGTTCTCTGTGATTGGTCTTCCCAGACACTACAGACCAACAAATGAGACTATTAAGTCTTTTAACAGACGTCTTTAAGACGTTAAACGAGTTTAAGTGTCCCACTGCTTGTCACAAATATGCAACAAATTACTCAATAAAATAAACATATTGTCATGAGCAAAACACATTTTCAATAAAGAAAAATACAATAAAAAATGTAGTACTATTCTAGTACTATTCAGTTTTTCTAAACTTACTATTCAGTTTTTCTAAATTTACTATTTATAGTTATGTGTTGAGGTTTTTGTTTCATTCTGTGAACGACTAGCAATACTTCTCCCAAATTTCAAATAAAATATAAAAGTTTCTAATTGCTAATATTATTACTAAACAATAAAAGTTGGTTAACCAGCATGGACTTTCTGTTGAAGCTGATTGAGCTAAGTATTAAAGGTGGAGTGGCTGATTTGGAAAGGCGCTAACTTTAGCCTGCTAGCACGGAAAGTATAATCCTCCTCCAGAATGTATTTCGTAAATCCACGTAACGAATTACAAACTAAATCCATTAAATTCTTCTCGAAGCATGTACAGTACATACCTGTCCAAAAGAAAGAGAGCACCCATGGTATCGTCTTTCAGACCCTGCTGGAGCGGTCTCCATCCTGTAAAAGCTGAACCGATGTTAATTCGAATGTTTTTCCTCTTTCATGATCCAGACGTTTTTTCATCACTGCTTTTTCAAAAACTGACTTTCGTTTTTGTATATTTACCTGTTGTCGGTTCCGCAGGAAAGTTTGATTGTTGCTGATTGTCCGCCATTCTCCCTACATTGACACAGCGGACGTGAGCGTGCTGATGACGTATGATGTCTGCGTGAACAGGGTGCGCAGTGGTATGCAAAATACGTTGGCTGAAATGTACAGATGACCAGTCACAGCGTTCGGCCAGAATGTTTTGATTGGGCGAACGTTTTTTGTTTCTACTCCTTTCACAGGCGAAATATAATTATAAAAATATTATTTGACCACTATACTTCTTGATTGCTATCAGGATGTAAAGAGATTTCCAACCAACATGACAAAAAATGTTTCTGGACAGGATCACCCACCATGCCTTTAAGCTTGTTAAAGACACAAGCATCCCAGACTGAGGACCAGCATCCAAAACACAACACACGCTGGTGACCAGCAAAACTGGTCTCTCCAACAGATCACACACACTGTCTCTGAGCCAGCTAGCGGTGAGGGACAGCTTTAAGGGTAATTGATTTTATTCCCGCCTAATTTCCTCTTCTCTCTCCCTTGAGCTTCATCAACAGTCTGTCAATAGGCTCGCCGGCCAAGCTCCATTCGTTAGTGCCAAAGAAACGCCTCAATCAGATCACCATCACTCACACACATATCCGGCATCCTTGCAGAAACCCAGGAGTGGAGTTTAAACACTCACAAACACGGAAACTCTGTCATACACACACAAACATAAAGTAGACGCTCATTAAAACAGTTGTACATACACGCGCTGCAGAGTAAATCAATTCATGCAGCTAATCACTGGTTGATTAGCGTGTGTTAAGAGGAATGCAGTAAAGATGGACAGTCATGAGCCTTCAGGCCTGAATGACTAACAAAACACCAGAGCAACTTCACTATCACACTGACCTGCAAAAGAAGCATCCAATTATAATCTGAATATCTTTAACTATTACCGTTCCACTTATTACTCTCTGAGTTCTACTCACGACTCTCTCAATTTTGAATGGTGTTAAAGGAGGATCTGTTGACAGAAATGCAATGTAATATACATAACTTTGTCTTCAGAGGTGTATAAAGACCTAACATAATGAAGCGTTATGTTTTCATTACCTTAGACTGAACTACTTTTATCTACATACACCGCAGGTCCCTTTGCATGGAATTCACCTTGTTGTTTCTACAGTATAGCCTAAACGAATACGCAAAAATATACATTATCTCCTTCGGCAAAGAACGCAAACGTGACAACATCTTAGTGCTGTGTCAGCCACCGTAGTGCTACGAAAAAGAAGGGCGAGCGGTGTAGTGAGCCGTTGGTTGCAATTCGATACCTCACCGGTAGAGGCCGCTAAATTTCACTGACTGGTCTTTAAGTTGAAGCCTAAACTAGGCCCTTAAAGACGCTGTTACCTGACCCAAAATAAAGTGTGCATGTACTGTATAAGCAAAATGAGTTTTGTTTACTATAAGCTACACATGAGTATCTGTTACCAAACAAAAAAAAAGAACGTGTAGACTGAACACATATTCATAGTGGGGCATGTTGTCACACCATTTGGGACTGTATGTCCTCCCTATAGAACCTCATAATAAACTTGGAAAAATAAGATCATTCCTCTGGATAACAAATAATATAATTTTTACAAATACAAAAAATACCATATGGCCTGCCTTTTGGGTATTTAATTGACAAAAATGTATATAGTATGACAAATGTATATTTGAAACCAGGGCTACACGATATTGAGGAAAAATGTAATATGTGTTAACTTATGCAATATAATCATGCATTAGGCTTGTCAAATCAATTAAAATATAAAAGAATATATTAAAATACATATAAAAACTGAAAATTATATAGCAATTGTATATTCTTTATTGGGAGAAAGCAGCTTCTGAAAGTGTCAGATTTTATTGACGTATTGTGTATTTGTGACAGTAATACATGGCTGTCAATGTCATTTTAATCATGTAAACCAAAAAATACTCGAATATCAGTTATTTGGATCTACCTGAACCTGTACATAACTTGTACAAAAATCATGCTAAACCATTTCAATATGCACATTTCCGATTTTTTAAAAAAAAATATGTTGTAATTAGACTTATGACTCTTCAGGAACCTAATAGTTACTAATGTACTAAATTATACATATTTTGTTAAGACTGTCCCATATGACAACTAACTTACTTTGTTATAGTACAAGTATCCTAGTTACATCATCTTTATTTGGACATGTAGTATTGCACTGCCATGGTATTTTGTAAAGCATCATTATGCATTATCATGAAGCACATTTAAATACCACGGTATTTGAATAAGGTGATCAATTACAATTGGTATTTCAAATTGCCATCATTATACCACAGCAGAGCCACTGTACTTATTGTAAGCGCTGCATTCGATGGCTGGAGATACCTGTGCACCGCCACCTCTGGCACAGAGGGGGTTAATTCTATTTTGTCTAGGCATGTGTGTGTACGTGTTTCACCGTAGCGGTTTGCATGCGACCGCGTGTCTGTTTGTGTGTATGTGTGTCCGTGCAGCGCCCTGCCTCTATGTGTATGTAAAGGAGAAATTTGCCTGTCCTTGCCTAAGTGAATGGCTAGGATTAAGCTGACAGCCCACCTTAGTGATGGCGAAATAATTGGTTGTTCAGCTCTGTCCTTGTCAGAGCGCTGACAGTTCTGCAGATGTCCTGCGCGGTTCTCCAAAGGTTAGGCTCAGCTGGGGCTGCCGTTCATTAATCATTCTGCTCTGACAGTGCTCTGAGCAGCCCACAGCTGCCACCCCGTCCCCCTCAATTTCTGTCACCGCCTACCACCGCAGCCGCTCGACCCCCCCACGCCAAGCATCCCTACGCACGGTCGGGCGTGTGTACATTTAAACACACATTTGCATCCAATAAGATCACATACACAAATGCATACATGAAGGTGATGTATGAACAGATGGGGTTAAGGTGGCGGTGCGTTAGGAGCGTGTGATGTAAATTGGTGGCCGGGTGCTGTTGTGTTGTGATGGTGGGTATGTAGATCGATAATGTTAAGATATGTTGTGTACAGCCATTTCTGAAGCGCCGTGTCCTGTGCACCAAGCAAACTTTGCGTGAAGAAACTTGAACGCAAACTTTTGTTCTAAGAACCCCGCATGCTGGGTCTTCTTGATCTATGTGATGCGATGCTTGTGTCTGATATAGAAAACACATAGTGTGGGTTTCACTTTACATGCATTCCTTAAGTTGCTGTACTAACTTTTAACGTTGAAATAACAACCAAATGATACCTTATTTACTATAATCGTCACCCTAAATAAGAAGCCTATTTTTATACCTAATAAATACTGATTACAAATATATAAACCAACTGACTAGAAAATTATGACTTTCATCTTTAAAACTACAGTTTTAAAGCAGCTTCCAAAAAAACGTCAGTCCTAGCCCAGGTTTCTCATTGGCAGGCTCAGTCCATCATTGGCCAATAACCATCAAGATCCCCAAAACACACAGTACAGATCCTAAGTAAATGAATGCACAAATCCACTAGCTCTATCTGAATCCTGCTTTACTCATCATGATTAGACCGTGTCTCTCAAGCTTCTAAATCTAACCGCTCTCTCGTCTCCATTTTTCTCATTTTTCCTCTCTCAGCTGCTGCTCTGTCTCTCAGGGGGCTAAGCGTTCATTCCAGCGTCTGCGCGCTGCTGTCGATTGGGCACTAAGTGCTGTGAAGACCCCAGATAAATCCTCAATTACGGCCTATCAGTTTCTTACTGCCCCTGATTAACGGTCAGGTCCTGTGGCCGGCGCTCTTCCTTGCTCTTTCATTCTGTCACTCGCTCTCTCTGCCCCCTGGATACAGTAGAGAACAAGCAGTAGATTTCCCCAGTGCCTGGTCATTTCTCCTGAGACTTGCACATGCCAGATGACCAGTGGCCAGGCGGAGCAGTGTGGGCTGACTGCAGTGAAGTGTGCAGGAAAGTAACAGATGCTAATGTCCTGAAGCTGCTAGGGTACATTTTGAAATCATTGTGTGAATTATTAAAATTAAAGTACTGTGGGAGTGATGCGGCGAGGTGTGCCACAAAGGCATAAAATAAACTTATTATAACAGGATTCCAATTTTAAGAGGAAAGGGAAAAAGGGGGAATTTTCCTTGCAATTCACTTCCAAATATATTAATATATTGCAAGTTAAACAGTTTTTTTCTGAAGACTCAGATACAGTGATCAAACCAAGCTTACATCATTGGTTAAGAAAATCTATGATTTTCTGTCATTTGGGTAGAAATGTGGAATGCTTCTTTGTAAAATTGTAATTACATCAAAGGGCACTTGATGGTTTGGTGTTTTGGGCATCAGGCAACAATACAATCTCAGTTTGCATGATTACCAGCATGTTTGATGGATGTTATCTGAATGATGGAAACTGAAGGTCACATCAATACAAACAAGAGAAAAAAAATGTTTTATGTTATTCTTAATGATGTTTTATTTTTCTTGGTGTCGAAACTTGTGTTGGTACCTTAGCTGTCGTGGATAGATATTATTGATTGTTATTTTAGTGTGGTTAAGGCTTACTGACCTCTCCCATCATGCGCAGTGATTCGCCCATCTGACTTGCAAGAATTTGATTGATGATGTTTCAGGCATGACAAAAAGTTCTGTTTCGCACACTTTCCATACAAGATCCTGATTACAGAATAACTTTTGTGCAATATCTACAAAATAACACAATAGAATCAAATCAAATAAAAATAATAGCAGTAAAAGAATATGTTCGCACCCTTACCACTGTACACCCTATCTTGTAGTTTATAATTGTGTGAATGTTGTTGCTGTGAAGTCCAACAAAATCAACAAACAAATCCAAACGAGCTTACTATTATCTTCTTTACTATTCCAACACAGAATCAATTTGTATATTTAACATTTAATATACTCTATGTAACATTTTAACATGCAAGTTAAATTCTAAAACATCAATGTGGACTAAAAATGAGAAAATATGTGTTCTCATATTTATCCGGATTAATGCGGACCGGCCAAAAGAACGACCATGACAAGCATTTAAGCTGCCATTATACTCTTAAAACCTACTAACATTTACAATTTCTCATGGAAAAAAGTATTCGGTGTATTATTTCTAATTAGCAGTATAAACACTATAAAAATGTGACGAAGTAAAAACACAAAAATAACTTTTTTTGTAAGAATTACCGGCATAATCCACATTAAAATGCCTACAGTGTGTTGCATTTCTTCTATTGTGTGGCAAACACTAACCTAATATATGTGCTTGCATCAGCTCGTGAGGAGATGAGTTATTGGGAGGGGGGCAGCGGATGGGGGGGAAATGACGACAAGCGGTGTGTTGGGGAAATACCCCCCTTTTTCCTGTTAAGGCCAAACGGCACTTTTCCCAACAGGCCGACTGCAAAGTAAGTAGCAGAAGAAAGAAAAACAACATTACATTAATTTTAAAATAGGCTAGCAAGTAAAATCTGCAAAAAATGAAAGTCACCAGCAAATTCCATAAACTCTTCACAAGAATCTAAATTTACTAATGCAGTCTCATCTTAACCTAAACATGCAAAGCAACTGATGTAAAGACAAAGAATGGGTGGGTTTGAAAACACACAACACACACACAAACATACTCCGGACACGCATCACACACCTTTATTGAATCCACCAGTCCGGTGAGCTCAGAGTCATGTGACTGAGCCCTCGGAGGAGCTCATCAGCCTGTATGTAGATGTGTGGTGAGTGAGTGATTGCCAAGGGCTGGAAATTGGCGTAGTGAGTTTCACAGGGGAATTGTAGCGCACACATACATACACATATGCAGACATGATTATGAGCCTATGCAGAGCTGCCATGCTATAGCTGCCATTACCTGCCAAGTATTAATATATGTTCCTGTGTGCTCTTAAAGGAACAATATACCCTGGCCTTCAGTCTGTCTGTGAGGTCAGAGGTCACTGGAGCATTCTGCATATATGTCTATGCATGTGTATTAATCTTGCTCATGCTTTAAGGTACTACTTTCACAATATTCATCAACAACATCTTGTATTTAGCAAAATGACTAATTATTAAAAAAAACGAAGATGAATGATTATATTTTACAATATACCATCTACTTTTAGATACCATCTACATATACTTTTACTTACTAGAGTGTCATATGCCTAAATGTTCAACAAATCAATTTCTCAAAGCATAACACATTGCACAGTACATTAGATTGCTTTAAACACTGATACACACCACAAATTTACTTAAAACTGCAAACAATAAATGGCGAAAAAGACTGCTCCAAATCAGGACTCTGTATGAGGGGTTTCAATGCACCCGAATGGTCTGAACCAAGACCCGCTGATGGCGTAGTCAGATCAAGCAGGTCCCCTCTGTGTATGGGAGTGAGGGAGTTTGGGGGGTGATTTGTTACCCGTCTTGGGTCGCTCGTTTCCCATGCTGCACATTCCTCCCTCCGTCTCGGAGGCGTGATGAATAGCCAGACGCATGGAAAAGAGCAGCCACACTACCACCAAGGTTACAGTAACCTGGGCTCTTGTCTTAGACTACCTGCCTCTAATTAGCAACCCATAGAGATGCAGAGAAAATGGAAAAATATTCAAAGAAAACAGAAGGAGAATGAGAGAAAGAAACGATGAGGAGAGAAAAAGGAAGAATAAGTAGATACAACAAACAGAAAGAGGAAGACGAAAAGGGATGAGAATGAGAGAGCAAAAGGAAAAGAAAGAGAAAAAAAACGAAGACATGAAGAGGAATAGGAAGAGGAAAAGAAAGAATGAGAGAGAGAGAGAGAGAGAGAGAGAGAGAGAGAGAGAGAGAGAGAGAGAGAGAGAGAGAGAAAACAAACATGGAGGAAACGGCATTCTAAATCTGCATGGCAATTTTCGCCCGTCTCTCAATCTCCCTCTGATTACCTGCAGCCCCCCTCTGAAGGTGGTTTGTGTCGACGCGCGTCTCTTCTGTCACTGATCACTTCTTCTGGCCTGCCTGAGGGAGATTACACACGCACAGTCGTGATTTATCAGAGGAAAGGATGGGATGGACTCTTCTCTCTCTGTCTCTAGCCCTGAAATCTAATGGATTTATGAGTTAGAGATGCTGAAACAGAGATAGAGACCGAGCAAGAGAGAGAGACTCACACAGCATTTGCTAGTTTTTTGTACCATGAGAGATACAGTGAATCGAGAAGGTGTATGAGTAAAAACAGACACTGGGGTTTAATGAGGCGATGAGACAGTGCTCATTAAAAATTACATATTTTCAACCTCGCATTTATCAACATTTTTAACAGACAAACATTGTAACATGAACACGCAGGGCAAATTTACAAAAGAGTTGCATCACGTTTGCATGCTATATTTTAGCACATAAACCTGTGTCTCACTCAGTAATCCAGTTTAGCCAAGCACTTCTGTGCGATGTAAATTGGCGCTTACACAACTTAGCAATATTTGCTTGGTGCAATCATCATAGTGCTACTGTTTCCCACAAAAGCTAGCAAAGTAAAAAATAATGTTGAAAGATAGGTGTTTGTGTGCATTTTCAGTGATCATGAAGGTATATGGTATGTAAATGTGAGTTGTAGTCAAGTGTACTTTTGACAAATTTAAACAGACAATGAAAATTCTGTCATCGTTTAGTCACCCTCTTGACAAGACAATGATGACAGAAGTTTTATTTTCGGGTGAACTATCCCTGTAACAGCTGATTCTGAGTGCAGAGGATTTCAGTGAAGTGATATTGTACTGTTCAATAGAGTTTGCCAAAATGCACTAGTTGGCTTCGTTTCCCACAAGCTTTCACTTAGAACTTGCTATTAGAGTGCAGTCCAACAAATAAAATCGGCCTCATTCTGACACTACAAAACCCTGCCAGTTTAGTCTTGCCAAGATCAAGACGTATTGAGACAGAGACATTAGAGTGGCACTTGACCCTTCAGGTGAAAGACAGGAACAAGGAATAGGTGCCAACCTTCCGCGAGGAAAAGCTGTTGAGTTTCGGTTTTAAAGTAAACGACGTTCAAACGTTAGGAACAGGCAAACTGGTTTAATCATTTGAAAATATAATGTCATATATGTTATTAAAAGACATATTTATAATTCATTTTTGTGTAATATTAAACTGATTTGCAGCATCCGGGTTACAGGGTGTTATTAGTTTTGAGCGGTTGTTATTTGAAAAGAACAACCCTTGGAATGTCGCGATTGGCCAATCAGAATCAAGCATTCAAATGAGCCGTGTAATAAGTATACATTGGAGCTATACAGCTTGTCTGTCAACTTAAGCAGTATGCAAACGGATTTTATATGTATTCTCTAATGCATATCATACAAACTTACAACACGTTGTGTGTAAAGTGTGTATAGGCGGTTTCAACGGCGGTTGTTTCAACACAAACAAACGTCGTGGCCCAAACTTAACTTTGAGTAGACCTCCGTAAAGAATCAATGTCGGGTAGTTTTAATTTAATAATTTAATAAAATATTAATAAAAAGGAATAAAGATAAACAACATTTTAAATTAGGGCTGTCAAACGATTAATCGCGATTAATCGCATCCAGAATGAAAGTTTGTGTTTACATAATATATGCTGGTGTTATGTGCAAATTAATTTTGTATTTATAAACACATACACATAAATGCATATATTTAAGAAAAATATCAAATATAACTATTAATACACTTTTATTTACAATTTCAATTATTGGTAAATATAAATTAATACATTTAAAATTTATAGACAAGTATGTGTATGATTTGTCTTTATAAATACAAAATTAATATGCACAGAACACCAGCATAAATTATGTACACGCAAACCTTTATTCTCGATGCGATTAATCGCGATTAATCGTTTGACAGCCCTATTTTAAATACATTTTTATATTATGACCAAACACATACCGGAAGTTAACTTGGGCCAGGTGAGTGTGTCCGATGAAACCATCCATACAAATGCACAAACAATGTTTCTAATTCCTTTTTAAAAGATGTAGGCTTCATCTAAAGCTATTATAATTGGTTTTAAACAAAACAACTGAAGTTCAAGGGACACCTCATTTAGGTAGAGCGTGTGTGTTATAGCTTGCTCACTCATGGAAACTCTTGCTGCCCAGTGCCAGTGCTAATTGCTTTTGACATTGTTTGGCCTCTTGCCGCCCAGTTTAGGACAAATCCTTCATTCATGTGGCGAAGAACGCTCGCAAGACCCTCGACCCCACCGTCTTCCACCTCTTTAATTAACTGCTAAGAAACTGCGAGGACCGCGGTGGGAAATTTGCACACAAAGGGCCGGTGCCTGGCCTCTCCTCCCCACCGTCCTTTGCTCTGGTGTGCTCGTTCTCACCTCACACATCGCTTCAATTTGACCCATGTTCTTGTCCATTACAACAAAGAGAACTGACAGAGCGTCTTTTTTCTTGACTTGCCGTCGTTTTTTCTTACCCGTTGCTTATTTCTCTTAATAATAAAACAGTCCTATGAGAAATAAACGCACACAGGCTTGTCGGGAATGGCCCATCAGCCCCTCGCATCTTTTCATTTCGCCCCTTAGCTTTTTTGCTTTTTCTTTGTCGTTTCCCGCCCGTCACGTTTTTCTCAGACCGTTCCCTCACTCTCTCTAACGCTTCCCTCCTTTTCACGGCCCCGCTTGAGAGCCGCCGAGCCCCTTTGTGCGCTGGCGGATGCCGCTCTGAGGCGGTTAGCCGACTGAGTTGAGTGAGAGCCCTCCAGAGAGGCCTCAGAAGAATGCAGCCGGAGCAGAAGTGTAAACAGGTGGAGATCTCTATTGTGAATCGCCGCACACTTTCCCGTACTGCACACACGCACGCACACTCAACATTCCTCTATCCACCCACTGTCAGTTATTGTTTTGGCCTTTTTTCTTTCTAACATTTTTTATTCAGTCCCCACCTTCCCAAAAGCCGTCTTTTGTGCTGTTGTTGGGCCACAGGCTCCCCGTGGACCCCCCTCACCATCAGCGGTGGGTCTTCTCCTTGGTGCTCTTTGAGATGTGGTCTGAGGGAGATAGATGGGTCTTGACTGGATCCATGTCGTGGCGAGGCCTCACAGTAAACACTGGCATTGCTCTATTCTTATATCGCATAATTACAGACAGGCATACATTCAACCTTAACTGTACGCCATAAAAAAAAAGATTTTGTGTTTCATAGCAAACATGAATTTAACAGTAATGAGGCTCCCTACTGTTGTATGCCAACTGGTGTATTCGGTCTAACGGATATTACAGGTGCATTAATAAATCAATAGAGAAGAAATAAAGACCTAAGAGAAAAATATGTGACCTGGATTTGCCGATCTAAACGTATTTTAAGGCGACAGAACAAGAAAGACAGAGAGCGCTTTGTGCATGAACAGAAGTGCGCAATTGCACATGGATAAAAGAAAATACTGTACCTGAAATGACATTATAACACAGACAGCCCATCTCCAGAAAGAAATGACACGCAGAACGAGAGGAAAAACTTCTGTTCGCCTGGGGAACTGGTGCTGACCCATCTGTTAAAAACGCTCCACATATTGTGACCTAGAAAATAGGGAATACTTGCGTTTCACACCGTAGGTTGCTCCGGCGATGCAGCTGAGCATCGGACACATATCGATTTATATTTCTGAACTAGATGGCTTAAAATAGCAAAGCCTTATGCATAATTTGAGAGTGCGGAGCATATGCGATTCAACCTTAATGATGCAGGGAAGAGTTACAACGAATGCATCAACAAGCACATTTATATGATTCAAATGTTCTAGGCTACACTACTGACACTTTCCTTCGTTGTCTTTTAAAAGACGGAACGAAAGGATTTGCCACATTGTGGCGACAACGAAATGCGAACAAACTGACTCACCGAAATTGCACTGCACTCGAGCGGCCACCCATCAGGCCGCTGCTCCTCTTAGGCCCTCTTGCTCATTAATGAAAATGTTTCTTTTCTTTTCCCCTCTTTTCTTTCGGTTGTTCCAAAAACGGAGGCTTTTGTGGAAGTCCAGAGGGTGAGGGGCTGAGGTGTATGGGAGAGAAAGTGATATCTTTACCTCCTAATGAAGAAGCAGTTCTGTTTATGAAGGCACCTTTTCAGGCCCACCTGACCTCGAGGCACCTAGAGAAAGTTTTAGAACACTGGGTAAGTGGGGAACGTGTGTATGTAAGGCGAGGGGGGTTAAGTACTAGGAGTTGAAAAAAGACCCCCCCCCCAATTATGTTACCTTGTAAATGCACAATAAATGCATAGAAACCCAAGTGCGTTTTGTCACTGCCAGTGTTATGATAAAAACAGAGGAAATTAATTTGGCTTTGTCTACAGAGAGCCCTTCTTTTTCGTTGAAATGGCGATTCAAGAGGTTGGCGGGTTGGGGGAACCAAACCCCGGCCTCATCTACGGGTGTGTGCGCGTGTGAATGGATGCACACATTTACAATTGCACAACCATACACACCAAAAAGCAAGTCACACTTAGTTTTGTATATTTTCATTTATACACATGTAAGTAAGAAGTAATACAGAATGTGCTTTGAATTGTCATGTTTAGTTATGAACTACAAATTGTATAGCATCATTCTTTTCTATGTATATTTGATTTAAAAGAAATATAAATGGTTTCTTTAAATAGTAATTTTGCATAGATAAAAGTTAGTGTGACTACCCCTTTAATACTGCCTGTTTTTGCATCGGTTGATAAAACGCTGACATTTTCTAATTAAGCACATTTTTAAAGGTCCAGTGTATGAAATGTATCAGCATCTAGCGGTGAGGTTGCGAATTGCAACCAACAGCTCAGTCCACCGCTCACCCCTCCCTTTCGAAGCACCACGGTGGTTTACACAGCACTCAGATGTCATCACATTTTCGCTTCTTTGCAGAAGGAGATAACGTATTTACGAAACGCACTCTGTAGAGCAGTTTGTCCGTTTAGGGCTACTGTAGAAACAACATGGCCAATTACATGTAAGGGGACCCGCGGTGTATGTAGATAGAAATAGCTCATTCTAAGGTAATAAAAATAAATCCTCCAAAAATGACACATTGGACCTTTAAGTAATTACAACACACATTAGCTCAGTTTCAAAACCTAAAGACTTGGAATGCTCTTCATAGGCAGCAACATGACATGATACACAAATAACGCTCTGCATGGGAGACTCGGCTTGCTGAGTTTTACAATTATCTTTGTAATTTTCTAAAAGTTTGATTTATTTCTGGAATTGGCTTCTATGTAAGACGTTCAGAATGTGACTAGGGGGGTCCTTTAGGAGGCAACATAATTAAGTTGTAACAGTCTGTAAAACAGAGCAATTATGTAATGTACCCACAAATAATTTCCAAACCTTCAGTCCCCAGGGCTGAAGGTCAAAGGTCAACCAGAGAGCAACTCCAGTTCAACACCGCCCATATTTTATGCTCACTTAATTAGTACTATAATAAGTACTGACCCGCCCTAGACCCCCAGTCTGTGACGGTTCAACAAGGCCACTGTACCCCATCACAGAACTTTCCGGAAAACACAGAGCAGCACTGTAATCACGACGCCTGGCCCGCCTTTCCTTTGTCAACCGCACTGTAGTGGCATTAAATTTTAAGTGCGAATGTGATTATCGTGCCGCATTCATTTTTAATGGGCTTTGCCACTATGTGTTTTAACATGCAGCAAAGCACCCACCATCGAACTGAGTCAGCCAAATTTTGTGCTGATGCTGCGTATATTCGCATATATATATATATATATATATATATATACATGTGCTGCCTATTTCTGCCTGCTTTCCTATTCTTCCTCTAACCATTCTCTTATTCTACCACCCCTTTTTCTTCCTGTCTGGCACGTTGTGGGAAGCAGGCCAAGGCAACGGTTAGTGGTGCAATGAACCTGCTGTTTGATCTAGGTTCAAATGCAGATTTGCTGAGCATTTTTTGAGACGGTGTAAAATTCTGTGGCTCTAGTGCAGCCCTATTCAAAGTCCAGATTCCAGAACGCGGTCTTTTTTTCAGGCGCGCACCGAGATGAAAAAGTCTCAACTTTTCAGAAAGCAACTTTTCGCACCGCAGGTCATGTGACAAGAACCAACCAGCCAATATAGACAAGGTCAATGAAGATGGAGAAAATGAGAACGGCTTTTTGCATTTTGTTGTATAGAAATGTAGCACTGTATGTAACAGTTAAGACAATAAATGCAAGTACGACTAGATGACGCCATGAATATGATGATTAGCATATGAAGAGTTGATTTGCAAAAAAATAATTTGTTCATAAGATGTTCAAAAACAATGTGTTATTGTTAAATTAATATCAATGAAACTGCAGTTGGGTTCTTTTGATTAAGTAATAATATAAATTACAACTAACTAACACAATAAAACACAACAAAAACATGATTTAAAAAATAAATAAAACTGAGTTATCTGTTTTTGCAAATAAACTCGTCATATAGAGTTGATTTGTTATTTAATTAAAGTTTATTAAAAGCAAGTTTTGTAATAACAATTGTACCGGACCTTTGACGTTGACGAGAATTCAGATTCGGACCTTTGAAAGTAAACTTTGAGAACCCCTGCTCGAGTGTAATCAAAAGGAATCAGGGTTTTTTTTAGGGGGGATGCCCCCTTCTACTAAACATGTTTATCTATTCCAGTACTTCCAATCAAAACCAATATTAATCCTGTAACATAAAATACCATATTAAAGAGTTTATTGTTTGTTGCAACGTGGACTTTATAAAAACCAGTCAAGTTCTTTCACACTAGACTGAATCAATTTCTTTTTGAACCTTGCTCTGTGTGTGCACAGATACATTGTCATGTTGGGATAGAAAAGGGTCCTGTCCAAACTGTTGCTATAAAATTAGAAGCACACAATTCTCTAGAATATCATTGTATGCTTTAGAATTAAAATGAGTGCTCTTGAAATTACTAAAATAATTTGTTCATTAGAAGGGGGCATCCCAACACTTTTCTCCATGTAGTGTATATTACGGAATATTAAAAATCGTTATTTAAGATTAAAAATCAGCTATGGTTTGAACAGAGTCTGCAGGGCATTTGTCAACATCTTCATCAAAGGCGGTAAAGAAAACCGATCCATCCTACCATTTCCAGTGCAAAAGAGAACAAAGACTTGATTCAACGTAAAGGGGAGAAAGAACCATAATGTGATGCCTCATGGGAGAAAAGCAGACAGGAAGTCTTCCAAATCAATAACACATTATTAGCTCGGGGCGCACGGAAAGAGATAGGTGAACCTTAATACACCTATGATATCTTCATAATAACAATATTGAGATTTATAAATAAAAGGGGAGGGGGTGAAGGGAGATACTCGGGCGAGTGAATTCCAGCGGGCTTTATTAGCTGCCAGTCTCGCTGCCAATATGTTCCTTGACTTTGCTGCCCAAAATGGTAACTGTCCGTCGTCAGATCAAATTAAAGAGACTGACAGGCAATAAGACATTTGCGACATTAAATGCATTTTCCTTTGCCGCACGTTCGTGGCTTTTTACATACTGAATTGTGTGGGGGGACTCCAGATAGAGATTTCATTAAAGTAGGTGGGTTTTTCAAGCTCTAAATCCTGATAAGCGCTGACAATGACACAGAAAGCTCGAAAACGTGTGCCACAGCGTCGCTTTTTTGTTCTTGTGTATTTGTCCTGCGTTGTGAGAGAATCGTACATGCTGCATTGCACAGAAGAAACCAGTTCTGTAAAAAGAAAATTAGACTTTGTTTCGAGAGTTGTTAACTAAAATCGAATTAGCTTAACTTGAATTTAATTTCAAATAATTAGCCAAGACAAGAACACCCAATTTAGGACAATGCCAAGAACACAAAGCTGGTCTGTATAACAGACTCTTAGACTCATAGTTAAGCACTAATTTCGCATTGCTATAGGCTGTACTCACTGAAGGCCTACAGAGACCGGCGTTTCATGCCAGAATGAGTTCATGCTTACAAAACTCTGCCAACTCACGGCCCCCTTTTAAGACCGAGTACATGTGGGTATATGTTTGTGCATGCCCTCTGCGCCCTGCCAGCATGTGGCATGTGCTCGGTCGGCCCTGCAGGTCAGAGGTATTAGGCACAGTGCCTGACACTGACACAGACTCTTGTCACTGTTCCCACTGCCAGGCGAGCAGCAACAGCCTGGCATGGTCCATCGACAACTGGTTATGTTGGCACACAGACCTAGAAACATTCTTCTACATACTCTGGGTCTGTTCAGCCCGGAGCTATTTGGCAGGCTTTATTCTTTAATTCCCCCGATTCGTCTCTCCATTTCTTATGCTGTAATCATTAAATGGTCTTTTGATTTTTACTGATGTGAAATATGCCTTTGTGCATATTATTATACATATATATTGTATATGTTTAACTTTAAGGGAATATGTATTATATAAATACATTGCATTATATAAGACCACTTTAAAATTATTTTCAGGTTTTTTATTTACTCTTTATAGGTGCATATATAATTAAAATGATCATTTTTGCTTCATTCTGAAAATGAATGACAAAACACTTCATTTGCGTTTATATGCAGAAAATTGAAAGTGGACAAATTGGTCAAAATAACAACGAAACTGTAATGTTTGAAGATCTTGAATACTGCACAGAAAACAAGTTTGTATTCATGTTTAAACAACACAATACTAATTATTTGCCACAATACAATAAAGAATTAAACTGGAGTGGTCTCTTTATTTTTTCCATGGCTGTTCAGTTACAAGGCAGACACATAAGCCGAGTGTCCATCCAAGCGTGATGCGAATCTTTTTAAAGTTCGCAATAACAGAAGGAAAACCTAATGCAAAACTGGTGCGCTTCCATCTAATTTCTCGAGCGGATCACGGTGGTATCGGTAACCTAGTAACCAACAGTAAAAAAAAGAGATCCAGAAATCAGAAAGACACCATCAGCGGTAACAGCCACTTAGTCTCGTGGGTTTAATGTTCGCTACGGCAGAATTTATACGGCAAATGCGTTTCCAGCTCCCATTGTTCGCATTAACTGTTTTTCGCAAAAAAAGAAAAACCACCACAAGCGAGCGTATAAACTTTTTGGCAAATTAATGGATTTTATTTCGAAATTTCGTTTCCAACCCTCGTTTCCATCACTTCAAAATGCAGTGGTGGAAACCCGGCTATTGACTCTCTATAAGTGCAAAACGAATGTTAAAATTTCCGTTGGTTTAATGAAGGCCACAAATTCTCACCACTTTGTGACATTTCAGCCTTTTCGCATGAGCAAACACGCAGACATCCCATGGGTCTCAGAGGCTATGAAGCCTTGTAACATGGTGTCTAGTGTGTAAAATAAATAAACACGCATGCAAACACAATTGGGCGGGAGACCTTGTGTGTGCGTGTACGTGTGCGTACAGAGATGGATCACCACTGCCTCTATCTTCTCCGTGGCCATGCCTAGCAGCGCGTCAGCAACGGGCCGATTTACATTAGGGAGATTTAAGCTGTCTGAGCCAATGGTGACAAGTCAAGGTGTTTCACTTTAATTACAGCCGGCAAGGTCACCTCCCTCCCCGCCTGCCCTCCCTCTCTCACAAGTGCAGAGAGACAGCGAGAGAGAGAGAGAGAGAGAGAGAGAGAGAGTGTTTATGCATGTTTTTTACATTTACGTTGAAAAACCCCATGTTTTTGAACACGGAACAGCCGTAATTACAAACACTGGCACACCACCAAGTGTCACGGTGACAAAGCTGACACATTCATACAAGCACCCAGAAACAGTCTGTTCGAAATAATCCCACATGGCAAAATAAACACTGAAGCACGGTAGGCTATTTCTTTAATGCTTCACAATGCATTGGATGACACAATGTATTATGATGCCATAATACGACAGATTTCGCTTTTTTCAGCACTTTCTATTACAATGGCTCGCCTCTTTCGCACACCCCCAGGCTGTTGTTCTCTAAAGTGGATATGACAGGCGCTGAGTGCAAACAGTAGCTTAAAGGTGTGATATTTCAGACCCTCAGTGGCCCTATGCAGGATTCAAGATACTACTCTGATGAGAGGTGTCAGACAGGTGTCTTTGGGGGTCTCTTTCTCTCCATCCCATGACAAGTGAGAGCAGGCCCCTCTGGGCAAGCTGATAGTCTATGTTTCCTATCGGCTCACACATCTGTCATTGAATCCCGGATTCCAGTGTATGGAAGAGGGAAGACTTAAAGGAATGGTTCACCTGAAATAAAAATTAATTTTGATCATTTACTCTTCCTTTATGTTGTTAGGTAAGTCTTTCTTGAAATATTAAAGGAGAAATAATGATGATTGTGCCGGTCGATCTTTTTATGGAATTACTGGGAATGAAAACTGGAGCTTTCAAGCTTCAAAGAGGACACAAAAACGACATACAAGTATCATAATAGTGCTCTATATAACTCGTGCACTGTAGTCAAGGACTTGTGAATTTATACTTGTCGTATACCGATTTTTCAAGCAAAGCTCAACAACAAAAAATCACTTTTGGGTGCACTAGTACTTTAAACGTAAACTGCAATACTTTAAAAATGGGGCATTGCTTTTTTGGAGGTAACGTATCAAATTCACATGGTTTGCCCGGGACTTATCGTGCATCCGTGTTCACAGCTCAGCATCCCGTTTTTTAAGCAATACACACACTGAAACCCCCACGGGATGCTTTTAAGAGCAAAGCTCATTGAGCGAACGCGTTGAATTCAGATCTAAATGCGCGCAAACGCATTTGCACATGCACGCACAATCGGAGAGACGACAAGCTGTCAGTTAAAGGCAACCGTACCTTTCTTATCAGCATCACAGCTTTACCAAAGAGAGCCGTGGTCAAATTAAAAGGAAGGGGGGTGTGAAGAGAAGAGGAAAAAGAGGGAAGTGCCTTCCGGGGAAGTTATTAAAAGAGAGAGAGAGAGCAAAGCAAGCATAACAAGTTGGCTGCAATTCAAAGGGGGCGGGGCCTCTGCCTCTCGGAGTCCAAATGGCAGTCGGTGGCACGGCCGCAAAACACACAATGCCTCGTGGCCAATCTCTGAGAGTGAATGGAAGTGGGGGGGTTATGAGGGGCAAACGGTTCACTAAGTTAGTACCCATTTCTTTTCTATAGGTAAATGAAAGAAATGACCTAAAGAGGGAAAATGAGAAACCTGGGGCCAATGGGAACTTGTTTGTACTGTGTATATGCATCTATCATTTTTATGACTGACTGTTATGGTAGATAGACCAGACTCTATATAGGGTCATAGTTGAGGTCTCCATATAGCTTATTATTATGATAGGCAGCTTTTAGCCGTAGTTACAGTAAATGCATAAAGGGCTATGCAAACGCCATGGCGGCGTATGAACCCATTGTGATGCAGCCGTCCGTTTGGTAAGAAAGATATGCAGGACAGATGAAGTATATACAGCAGCGCATGAGAAACTCAATTGCATGTACACACACACACACACACACACAAACACGGGCACCTATAACCACACCGCAAATTTAATGAGATACTATTTCATTGCATGTATGCAGCTAAGCAGATTTATGCACAGCTCTCCGCTCCCATCGCTGCTGTAGCCCTGACCTCAGGTCAGTGGCAAGGCTGGATGGAGGAACTCAAGCTCACTGTTCATCATTACTGTTTGCAGCCTGAGCCCGATGCACGACCAACAGATTTGCACCAACAGCACCCGACTCGATCTAATTCTGTGCAGGTTATAAAATACAGCATATACTCTAGAGGTTAAGAAATATATCAGTCCAGATGGCAAAAAAACAATAATAATAAACACCTTATGAGTAAATGTATTCTTGATCGTTTTATATTTTAAATGTAAATAAATTAAAAACTTGATAACTTTGATGTTAGCCAAATTTGAACTCACAGGTTTGTCGTGAAGGGTGTTGATGTGTCTGCTCACATAATCGTTCCTGGTCCATCTGTTAGACTGCACCACCGGAGAAACACACTTGCTGGCACTCACTCACACACAGACACATTCAGAAACAAAAATTAGTAACATTTACTCACATATAATTGAGTGCTAGCCTAAAAACACAAACTGTGATTTGTAAAAACTTAAAGCACATCAAGAAAGCATGGAACAACTTTGTATTGGTAAACACTGTTGTTCATGAAATCAAATGAGAGTTTTGTGACCGTTACTCGGCTGTGTTAGCGGTGAGGTCATCTACTGTATATGCTAGTGTGCACCGAAACAGTGACAAAATTGACACTTAGCGGATATACTGTGTGCATTTAAAATGCACCTAGGAAAATTAAAGACTCATTTTGCATTAGACCAATGAAAAACTATCTTAAATGAGAAATGTCTTGTCCAAACCACTTGTTTCAATAGAAAATACATCGGTACTGAAAACTGTGACTGTTAAACTACTTTTTAAGTAGTGACAGTACACCCAAAAAGGAAAATTCTGCCAATGGCAATACTGGTGGTACCCATTAACCTCCATTGGTTTTGTGTCCATACAATAGAAGTAAATGGATATCGGCATTGTTCAGTTACCAACATTTTTCAAAATATCTTCTTTCGTGTTCTGACATACAGAACACAAGTCATACAGACCGAATTTTCGTTTTTTTATCCCTTTAAGATCTTTCAATGTGTTTCAGTTAAACTGACTCTAATGGCCTCAAGTTCTTGAAATTAAAGACGACCTTTTTAAACTTTATGTTTTAGCCCCGTCCAAACACACACTGAATTAGTGCAAATCGCATTCGCAAAATCGCATTTCTGTCTGTGAGCAAAGCAGGTGAAGTTTGAGAGTTAGCCAGAAGAGTGTCCAGATTAGAGTTGTGACATGACAGCAACCGCCGCTGAGAGATCTACAAGCTAACAGCTGCTACTCTCAAAATGCCTTTTCTCTTTATTTTCAATTAAAAGCCTCTTTCTCCTCTCTCGATCCAGCTCTTTGCTAATAACATAATGGCGGGTGGAATGTCATTGCTGGGTGTAATGCAGCTAAGTCCTGGTTGCTGTTTTAATGCCTTTCTAATTGGAGCCCACTTTCTGCCACGGCGCGCGGAAGGCAAACAGAAATGATTTGTAAAATAACGACTGCGAAACTAATAACTAGCCCTCATCCTAATGTAAGGCTTTTTGTGAGGTGGAAAAACTGAGCGAGCCCTAATTGTGTTTGCCTCAAAAAGACGTTTTAAACTCATCATTTCATTTCGCAAGCTTTTTATGTCACATTTTGCCGGAGAAGAAAAAAGTCGAAGAGAAAGCGTTCTTTAAGCATCCATTTTAAGGTTAATGGTCAAGTTTCAAGCTTTTAAAACGAGGTGAAACCACGCTGAAAGGATTTGGGTTAATTAACTAGCAAGGTGTTTTACTTTTTTTTGCATCTGTGGATGACTTTTCAAAGTGATTTTTGCACATATCTCACAAAAACAAACAACCATAGTTTTTCAGAACGATGCAGTACAAGGTTGGTGCATGATCTTCCAGATGATAAAATACATATTCTCAAGCAAACTTTTCCAGCAAATAAGAGCATTTTTATAAGTACAATTTGTAACCAAATTTGTTTCCAAATTCTGACTTTCAATTGAAGCAAAATTGCTCCATGGCAAATGAGAATCTCGGGGATCTTCTTTATTTCTCATTTGTTTCTCACAAACAGCAGTAAATCAAATACAAGATTTCGTGAAATCTTCTGCTTCTCAAGTTTTCTCCTAAGAAATTCCCTTTTGTCTCTTCTATTATTACAGAGTTCTCAACAATGGCACAGTCTGTGCTCAGATTTCTCAAGATCCTAAAGTCATCCATTTTTCATCCAGATCTACAATCTCACTGCAAGAGTACAGTTGTCTCATTTGTGTCTCTTAATTTCTCCTTAATAAAAACCTCTCATGCGAAGTAGGTACCTAAATAAAAATAAGTGAGGTCTTTCGAGCTATAAAAGAGCAACCGCTGAGCTATAAAACATCCTCAGGGTCATCTTCAAAAAAACATTCAATCACTTGACAACAAACACATGAAATGACACGAAAACCTCAGCTGGGTTTTGTTCAACTATTTGTTTCTGTGTCACAGTAAGTTTAGCTAAATTCAGGGTCTATGCCAGTCGCGACTACACAAGACTTCAGTCTATAAACAGCCAAAACAGAGCTCTCTGTTTAGCCTGTATTAGTGTCCTGACCTGCAGGTCCCGTTGAATCCCTGTCACAGTAATAACCCGTCTTTTATCTTAAACACCTCCTTTCCCCTCAGGCCA
The DNA here is from genome assembly GCF_024868665.1 of Triplophysa rosa. Lineage (NCBI taxonomy): Eukaryota > Metazoa > Chordata > Actinopteri > Cypriniformes > Nemacheilidae > Triplophysa > Triplophysa rosa. The sequence continues at coordinate 23,752,151 of NC_079897.1, read as the reverse complement.
CAGTAAAGCACCTGCAAGTCTGACATATATCAAAAGATAATGGTAAAAGCTGGAAAATCTTTTTTATTGGAAACTCCGTCTTCTCGCGGGCAAGATGTGCCAAGGTGTACAAATTAGCCTCGGTTTTCCTCAGCTGTTTTACTCTTAAAAAGCCTCTTTCTACATTCCTCTTGCTACACTGTTGTGTTTGAGTTTGAAATATTGTCTTTACAAAAAAAGCCTATAGGGTGACAAAACAGATCATCTTTCTAGTGTTGCAAGCCATTTCACGTATTTGTTTTATGAGAATGTAAATAAAAACAAGCTACAACTTATTATTAAATTTGTAAAACATTATTGGAAAACGTTCACTTTCATTTTTCTTTCATTCTTTTGCTGTATACATTTATTGACGTGAATTTTAATATCATTAATTCTTTACGGCTGTCAAATTGATTAATTACAATTAATTGATTTCAAAATAAATCGAAAAAAAGAAAGCGAACGTTTCCCAATAATGTTTTACGAATGTAATAATGCGAAGTTGTAGCTTGACGCTTTTATTTACAATCTCATCAAACAAATACGTGAATTGGGATTAATCGATTTCGACGGCCCTAATTTAAATATTGTTTTTCATCACCATCTGCCCAATGTTAACCATATTATTTAACTCACGAGATCGATACAGAATATATAAGCACAGGTGTCAGCTCATTTATCTCCGGTGTAGCAACAGTCTACATAATTCTGTAACGTGACGCAGGAAATTGGCATGTATTATGATATCATGTCAAACAGGAGTACCAGAGACGAAAGCAGGTAAAATGGGGTTGTCTGTAGCCTGTAGTTATAGGTGAAAGCCACGCTGTGGACAAGTGCCACATCCGAGTTCATCCACCTTTAAACACCTGCTCCAAAACACAGCTGCTAGCAAGCCCCCTCCACCCCACCCAAACTCACTTTCACAGCTGTACGTGCTTTCTCAAATGTGATAATCTGGGATCAGCTTCAGATTGACTGAATATGTGTTGCTCATTGAATGCTGTCTGTGAAACTGATCTGGAAACAGTAGTCCTACCCTTAGATTTCTAATAAGTATAGCCTCAAGTCAACATCAATTGATATGCCTAGTTTATGTAATGCCAGCGTCTAAATTTTCCTGCCAAACATCTGCTTCCTAGTTTTCTAACAGCCATTATTGTGACCAACTCTTAAAGTTCACTTATAATTCCATGTGTTCCAGCCAATGATGGGAGAAATCAGAACATGTTAACTTGAGTCTCATGTGACGGATGAGAGAAGGAGTGACATTAGGGGACGTTCAAATGGAAGAGATGCCAACTCCAGCTGGTAGTAATGTTAGTGCCAAATGTTGGTCCATGTGAACAGCTTGCTGAAACATGGATGCAGATACCTGTAGGCCTCTGCTTTAACCAGCTCGGAGCGAGCGGCCATCAGCTGCTGCACGTGTAGTCTCTGCCCAGATGGATCCATGCAAGCATTAAGTACAGTATGAGAGAGAGAGAGAGAGAGAGAGAGGGAGAGAGCGAGAGAGAGAGAGAGAGAGAGCGAGAGAGAGAGAGTGAGAGAGAGAGAGAGAGAGAGAGAGAGAGAGAGGGGGGGGGTTAGGACATGACACAGAGATTACAGAGTGAATGGAATGGCATCTTAAATGAGGAAACAAAGAATAATGTAATGGGTATATTTGTATTTTTTGCAGTATGCTTCTTTGAGAAGTGGCATTCAGAAATGATTCTATTATCCTATTATTCTTAAAATTGTACCAGTGGTGAGTTGATGTATAACTTATGAAAAATAAGTTTATATTGCTCAAAGGGATACACTACAGTAGTTCATAGTTTAAAAACGAAAATGCTGTCATCATTTATTCTCCCTCAAGTTGTTCCAAACCTGAATACATTTCTTTGCTATGTTGAACACAAAAGAATATATTTTGAAGAATATTTTAAAAGAAAACCAAACGGTTTTGGGGCACCACTGTAGTAGTTTGTCAATAGTGCCCCAGCACTGTTTTGTTAGAAATCGTCGTTCTCCTTCTGAAACCTCGTATGTCCAAAATTTTCAGGAAATGGAAAAACGCTGTACTTTTTAAACGATTGCATACTGTGTTGTCAAAAACAAAAACGATTGGGTAGATATGTGCAAAACCCAGAGACAAACGTGAAGGGTGACTAATAATAATTATTTATGGCAACAAAGAAGAATCACGAAATATGGAGATACTAGGTTTCTTTGTGTTCAACCGAATAATGAAATTCATACAGGTTTGGAACAACTTGAAGCTGAGTTAATGACATCGTATTTTGGGGTAAACTATCCCTTTAACCTATTTTGATGAGTTGAACTAATATAAACACGTTTAAAAAAGGTTGGACAGTAAATTCAAATGACTTGTAAAGCCAATTTGAATGTACTTTGTACATACATTGCACGGGTACACATTATCATGGAAAAGGATCATTTAGAAAAAGGTTTCACTTAGATTTAGATTTTTAGATTTAGATTTAGATTTAGATTCAATTTTATTGTCATTGCACATGTACAAGGCAACGAAATGTGACCTCTGCATTTAACCCATCCAGAGAGTAGTGAACACACGTACCCCCGGAGCAGTGGGCAGCTATCACTACAGCGCCCGGGGAGCAAGTAGGGGTAAGGTGCCTTGCTCAAGGGCACCTCAGTTGTTACCCGCCGGCCCTGGGAATCGAACCGGCAACCTTCTGGTCATGAGTCCGACTCTCTAACCATTAGGCCACAACTGCCCTACAATTGTTAGGCCTTACAATTGTTTGTAGATGGGGGTTTAAGTGTTAACAAATTTTCACAGTTTCTAAATCCATGGAAATATTTCTTAGAAGATCCTAAAAAGCCAAACTACAACAGTTCTCTTCAACTCCGAAAAAACACAGAAAAATCCTGCCAGACGTCTGATTAGATCTGTTTGCTAATGGTGGCCTTCAATAAAGCAGAGCTGTTGTACTTGTTATACGAATAACTAACAGGACTGCCTGTTGCGTTAACAGGGCGCTTCTATCTCAAGTCTGCGGAAGCAGCTGAGACCGGCGTGTGAGATATGATAGGACGGCATCTGATCGCAGCAAAATCAAAGCGAATCTGCTGTAGTACTTCAGCAAGCGCTGATTCCTGAGGTGAGTGATGTATGAATGTTTGATGAATCTACCAGCATCTTTGTTGAATCCTCCCCACCCACACACCTCTAAGATTGAGTGCTCAAGCAGAGGTTTTGATAGGCGTGCATAAGAGGGACGATGAAATACCCTCTTGTGCAGACGCGCACACCACTCACAGCCATTTGGGGGGGATAGGTGGTGGGATTGGAGGTGGGAATGTAGAAGGATTCAGGCTGTCAGTTGCCAAGATGAGTCCTGACAATCAGTCAGTGGGAGAACAATGTTTCCTGTCAGTAGATTCTCTAATCATCTCACTACAGTTTTAGTTAAACTGCTTTCTGCGCTCGCGCCTCTGACACCCAAACCACTGTTCAAAGACTACCCTGAGGGTGGGGAGGGGTGGGGGGTAGTCAACACCAAGACAGGTAGCAAAAAGGAAACAAACAACTGCATTTTCACCTCTTGGCTTTTTTAAAGCATGCTGGGGGTTGCAAACAGTGCGAATGGAGAGAGAGAGAGAGAGAGAGAGAGAGAGAGAGAGAGAGAATCAACTCCAGCAGGTAGTGCCTGTCAAAACACATCGATGTCTACTAATTGGGTCATTTTTGATATGAGGTTGGCATGTCAGCGTATTGATGGGGGAGCGATCGGGAAGCCAAGAGCCTGTGAGGGCCGCTCTGGCGCGCAATCAAAGCACGCACAAGCGCTGCCGCCCGCAGACAATCTGGCACAGGCCGGGCACTGCCAGGCACGAGAGCATCTGAACACAGGCCCAGCGCACCCTGCTGCAGTCAGAGGACTGCAATTTGTAACATGGGCATCTCTGAGCTTTTTTAAAAGGAGAGACGTAATCCAGACGTGTAGTATGAAATTGGCAGTTTTGTACCAGTTTATGCCCGCTAGACTTGTCCCCAAACAGCATCCGTGTTTTCTGTCAACCATTCCAACGCCTCACATCCCCTCAGGAATGACCACGCTCTTTAGGGTGTGAAGGCGGACAAGTATCTCTAATCTGTGCTCGTTGCTTGCTTTGACAAGATTTTGCTCTTTTGGATGTGTATATGCGAGTGTTGGAGTTTTTGAAGGCTGGAGCGAGTGATGTAGAGAAGAAAAAGGAAGAAACCCGCAGGAAGTGCTGGCTGTCATCATCTCAGCATAACTCCATCTGATCTGTCATGGTTAAAAAAGAAGTTATGTTCATCTTACGTGATGTAATATTCAGCTGTACACATAACAGTATACATGCAACACAATAAATATATAAATCACATATATAAAGGTGTATCTTCTATGGCAGACACGCTCATGTCCAGAGGTATAACAGAATGCAACTTTTCCCTCTTTTTTATATGTGAAGGTCATATTATTTATATGTTTAAAAGTGTAGTGGAATTTTTGTTACTTCTTACTGCTTATCTGACATTTTGTCAGAACTGAATTATTCACACACTGTATTTTTATTCTCTGACCATTTTTATCCTATTTACAGAAGGCTGTGATGTTTTTTAGAAAACCAAAATGTTTTAACTACAACTACAACTAGTGAATGACATGCAGAAATGTTCTCAAACCCGCTCAGAAGGCAAATAGAACCATATCCTTCCAAGGCAATTATTTACAGTATGTTTTATCCTCATAAAGTAATAATATTAATCATGTTATAATATGATCTATTACATTTTTTATCTAAAATTACAAAAAGGACATCGGTAATATTTATACAATACAAAATAATGCTCAATTGTTTTTTTTAATTGTCATTGTAAAATTATTTACACTAAAAGAATTGCTTTTTGTCTAGAAGTGATTTCTACTGTGGTGTATATCCAGTGGTAAACATTGTTAGTTGAAAAAAATTACGATATAAATTACATAAACATATGCAATTATAATTCACGGTGTAATTAAATAAACGAATGAAATACTGTGAAATTTGTATACTGTGTTTGTCCACTACAACGTAGGTTCACGTGGTTAAATGTGCCCTAGCTGAAGAAACATCCACAACATCATGTGTGCCTTTACTTTAAAAATGACTTTTTCAAAGCATGCTATTAATTTAAGATTTCATGCAATTCTATTAATTAACAGCGTCGTTTTATTTCCCATGTCTCACCTAAGCTGTCTGTTTGGGACAAATCTGGTAACACTTACATTTGGCTTTAACACACAGTAATGTGGGACATCTCCTTTTTTTAGATTAGTTGGATCTTTATATTTCCCATCAGGGTCTTGTTTAAGCAATAATGAGATTAAGCTTCCTTGCTGCGTATCTGACAGTCTAGGGGTTGTTTGTTTATTTGTTTGCATGGCGTCTCTCTCACAATCTGGCTCTGGCACCATACCGAAGCAGTTCCAGTTGGGTTATAACTGTGGGGCAGACTCCCACACCTCCACCTCTCTCTCTCTCTCACACACGCTCTCTGTTTAGGAGTCCAGCAGAACTTGGAACCCCTTTCTCCAGGAAACCTCTTACTGGCCAACAGAGCAGAAGACAAAGGACATCTTCTCTCCCCATGCCAAGATGAATCACGCCTCAACCTCATGCATAAATCATGAGATCCAGAGGAATCTTTAAGAGAGAGAGAGAGAGACAGAGAGAGGGAAAGACAGACAGAGAGAGAGAGAACCCAGAGGATATTTTGCCTCTCCAATTCACCCACGCTGGTTTGGGCGAGTTAAATCCACTCATATGTATTGAGGGGGTAAAAAAAGGAAATAGAACAAATAAACAGGTGCAAAAGAAAGTCCCTCTGAAAGAAACCCCAAAAGTGTGTTTGTGCTTTTGCTTCTGTGCGCGCTCATAAGTGCATGTGTGTGTCCACACACAAACAGGGAGAGGGGGGTCTAAATGTATAGGATATAGCAGCCCTTTGTGTTTGGAGATCCAAAGAGAAGCCAGCAGCTCTGGGAGAAAAGCACCTGTTCAAAGGGACCTAAAACAGCCAGTGGACTTCTCAATAGTCTCCATCAGGCCTGCTGAGACGCTGACTGGAACGCCCGGAGGATCTCAGAGAGCTCTCTCTCCTCTTTCATCACGTCCAGCCTCCAACAGACCTGCACATATAAAGTGCACCAAAAACAGGCTGCAGTGACCACAAAGAGCAAAGACTCAATAAAATTGCTGTTATAGGAACTGAGCTGGTGTTTGTTTGAAGAAACGATAAAGTTGCAAAACGTAAGAAAGTGGAAAGTGAAGAAAAAGCAGGCTGGACTGGACCACCTTCAGCACAGTGATTCAATGAGCTGGAAACCAGGAAGACTGAGGTCAGTAACAGAGAGATGTAGCAAAAGAGAGAGACACTGAGCAATGAGAAAAAGGAACCTACACTCTTTCCTAAAGAATTGCATCATTGCAGAGCGCTTCCTCACAATCACCTTCAAATCAAATCTTCAAATGGTTATAAGAATAAATATCAGCTCTTATTTTATGAGACATGAGACCGTGAGCGTCTGAAAATTCCATTATGATGGAAAAAAATGCCAGCGACATCATCTATTACTTTCTATCAGTTTCTATTATACAACACCAAAGTTCTCCATTTTAGAAATGGAGGTCGAAATGCAAAGTCGCTAATTGTACTGTCACTGCACTACCAGTGTGTTCCCACTTCATGGAAAATAAATCGCAGTCTCCTGAGGGACCCTCATAATAGGGAACGTGGTGCCATCACCCCGGGGCCTAAAGTGACAGGGTGTATGGATGTCAACACGAGTTTGGTGTGAGGTGTCTGAGTGGGAGTACAGTTCACAGTGGGCCGATGACATCAACCCGTCATCGCCATCACTATTCTTACAGTTCACAGCCTTTTGTGTAACGCAAGCGTCTGTGATGAGCGTAATCATCACACTCCATCCGTTAGTCAGACTATCACACGCTCCTGCCCAGCCAGGAGACATACTTGAGGAAACAAGAGACCGAGCCTCCGCTTAAAATAGCTGACAGACTGAAAACACGGGCGTACCTATATGGCCAGGGGAGATCAATCCTGCACTCTTTTTAATTCGGGACACTCAGACTCAGAGACACCAGTTTTGTTATTCTGAGATTTTCTTCTGAACAGTAATGAATCACAATCATTACAAATAACAAAGATTTTTCGTATTTATTCGCACATTTGAACTTCTCACGAAAACTTTTTCGCCTAATTCAGAACATATACGTATGCACATGAATTTGTTCTTGACCTCGTCCTAATGTTAGTGAATTTGGAGTGTGCACGAGTTTAGTTATTTGCATAAAACACACCCAGTCCATCTCCATATTAGGGCTTTCCGCCTAACCTTTCCTTTACCACCTGTCGTCACTTAAGTCAAAGATACTCCAGGCAACCCCATGTGATGCTGTCTACAGACGGGCACTCGCAAGTAATTCCAAGTAGGCAGTCCTCAAAATCAGTTCATACACAATAAAACACCTTCTATACAGACACGCAGTTTACAGAGTTCACTTAGCCGGCTGTAAAAGCGCTGTTATTCAGAGAGAGAGAGAGAGAGAGAGCTGCACACCCTCAGAAACTACTGCCTCCATCTGCTACAATCAATGCACATCTACACTCTTGACTTTATTACATTCTCATGTTTCTGCCTGAAATCTACTTTTGATATTGAGATTTTATTTCCATATTTAATTTATTTACTTACATATACTCTATTTTATATTTCATTCTATATTTATGCCTTACTCAGCACCTTAGTTTAATTATAATCTCATGTTTGGACTTAATGTATGTCTTTTGTTGTATGTTCAATGCTTTGGCAATATTGTAAGAACACGCAATCATGCCAATAAAGTACCTTGAAATTGAAAATTGAGAGAGAGCGAGAGAGAGCGAGAGAGAGAGAGAGAGAGAGAGAGAGAGAGAGAGAGAGACTGGTGATTTGCATGTGCTTTTTTTCTTATATTTAGATATATTTTAGTACGAACGTTTTAGTGAATCATGATTTGTTTGTGAAAGCATTCGTAGGTTTCACGCACAAATTTGTGCATACGCATGCTTAGTGAATGAGACCCAATGTCTCCAAATATGCTCAGATTTTCACACACACGAAAATCTAGGATTTTTTATATTTACTCAAACATTATCGAATTCTACCAAGATCAAAGAATCTGACCTATGCTGTCCACAGTAGGTTTCCTCTTTTTTTAGGTGAAATATCGGAGACAAAATTGAACCAATGCCACAAAACAGACTTGTCTATAGCCCTGATGTACTGCTGTCCACTGCCACCACTGGCAGATTGGCTGTAAGAAATGATGGGATGGAAGTAGAGGGCTGGAAGGCATCGACAGTGGGTGGAGGCCAATAAGAGCTCTTGCCGTACAGACATGCTGGCAGTACGATTCTCTGCGGGTAATCAATCCGCTTCCCAAACCACCAGATCCAGCAGCCAGCTTTGTAGCACGGGCCCTGTGGAGTCGTGGAGAGAATCTGCTTCATTAGGACTCATTTGTCCTCTAACAAGCCACAGTGGTGACCAGGTGATGAAACACCACAGTAAACACACGATTAGCATCATCATTGGCATTGGCGGTGCAGTTTGCATCCCCATACAAGTTTGTTAAGGTGTAAATATGTGTGTGTGTGTGTGTGTGTGTGTGTGTGTGCGTGCGTGCGTGCGTGCGTGCGTGCGTGCGTGCGTGCGTGCGTGCGTGCGTGGTGCGTCCCTGGACAACAAAATTTTTGATTTTGACATCATCTGAAAGCTGAGTAATTCATTTAATATTGATGTATGGATTGTTAGGACAGGACAATATCTGGAGACACAGCTGTTTAAAACTCTGGAATCTGAGGGTGCAAAAAGAAATCAAAATATTGAAATAATTGCCTTTGAAACGATAATTTTTGTGAACTTTTGTGAAGAATATTTCTACCAAATTTCAAATAAAAATATAGTTTCTGTTTGCATTTATTTGCAGAAAATGAACGGGGAAACAGGTCAAAATAACAGAAATATGATGTGCTCTGCATTTTTTCAGACCTCAAATACTGCAAAGAAAACAAGTTCATATTCACTTTTAAGCAATACAACAGTAATAATTGTACTTAAAGAAAAGTTCAAATATCAAACCCTTGGTTTCTATCACAGTTTTCATGTGTCTTGTCATGCTGTCAGACTTTCACGTTGCTGTTTAATGACTTTGTCACTCCTGAGGTTTGATTTTGTTGAAATTCAGCAGACTCTGGAATGGCCACAATACATCTAGAAATTCTGATTAAATGAAAATTTAGAATAGTCTCTTATTTTTTCTGTGGCTGTAAATAAATACAGTATATTTACAGTACATATACCTTTACTTAAGAATATTTATATTATTGAACATAAAAAATGATGTCAGTAAGACTTATACTTATTCCAATGTAATAATTATTATTATTTTAATAATAATAATAACTATTAAGAATTAGGATTATACATCAGAATACTAAACTCATTTTAATGTGCACATGTCTCAGTGAAGATCTAATCATAAAAATCTACTCATGTTTCAATATAAAGAGAAAGAACACAGGGGAGGTAGAAAGAACAACTGAAATATAAAGACAAAAAAGACAAAAATATCCCCAAGGGTCTTTTTTACAGTTAAATGAAATAATTAGACTCAACTCCCCTGTGGAGGCACTTTTTTAATTCATTTTCATGGAAATAATTAGGTTTTTGTAATTATGTGTGTGTCTTGCATCTTTAATCTTTAATCATTGGAAGGCAGCCCCCCTTTAGGCGGCAAGGTGCGTTGTTTTACCTCTTTGTGGAATGCTGGCAGTTTCACTGTCTACATGGACGGCCAACGCTGAACCTGTATTGGGATGCACACCCATGCTGGAACTGACCAATCATCAGATATCTGTGCTGCAGGATGTCTTGGCTTAATTGGGCCATGAGGCTCAAAGGAAGTCCCTTTTGTGAAAAGAGAAACACCAATTATAAACAGCTTCTCCAACCACTGACGAATCAAAACCCTCGGTGGAGCAGGAATAAGAATAACCTCTTGTAGCCTCATGGGTCAATGCAAATGATTATGGCAAATAAGCAACAATGAGACAAATGAAAGAAAACCAAATCAATAATGTACTGTACTGCACTGTAATATACTGTAAGTATATCAAATATAATATATACTGTATATGTATATGTGAGATAAACAAGTTAATCAATAGTTAAACAAATCAAAGCAAATTAAATGTGCTTTTTTGAGGCACACGTTTTAACCATGTTGCAGTTCTTCAGTGGTTGCCATATTGGGCTTAAGTGTAGCGTTTGTGTATATGTTGGTAAAATCCCACTCACATACGCAAACCACGCTCGAAACAGGACGCGGCATTAGCGGCTAAGCCCTGAGATTCAATGAGGGAATGCCATTGACGGTTAGGTTTATGCTTGGCCACAGAAACACCTCTCCTCCGAGCTCAGAGCTCCCAGGCTCTTGTATTAATTGAGCTAGTAATTGAACAGTTGTCTTCATTAGTTCTGGTCCCCTGCACACGAGTCTTGGTTTTTCGGGATTATACCAGCGATGTGCTTGCGTGGGGAAGAGGGGGTTGAAGCCCTGAGGTGGATTTATAGAGTGTTTCCAGCTCGCACTCCTGGAAGAGTTGAATCGAGAGATGACCAATGTTCAACCAGAACTAAAAAAATAAGACTGGACAATAGACAGGAAATGTTTCTAAGCAATCAGTGTATGATAAATCACCTCAACAAGAGAAAAAATATTTGATGGCTTTATGCTGCATGTCCTGATGAGACAAAAATATTATTTAATGCATTATTCTTATGCATGGGGTCATGAGAAGTTTGGAACCTAAAGAATGTGAGGAGAAATAGAAGATCACGAATACACTAGCACAAAAACAAGCATGCGCTTCAGCACACCAATGTGCTGCAGGTCAGGCAGAACAGAGGGGAAGATAAAACTAAATTAACAGAGGGGTCCCTGACCCCCTTTCGGATAGTTTTAAGTGGTTTGCGAAAGCTGCAAATTCTCACAAGATGAATAAAAAGCTGGTGTCTGACCTCATCTCAAAGCCTGAAGATGTTTATTGACAAAAAGGAGAAAAAGAGAGAGCGGAGTGGGTGAAAAATTATTCTCTGACTTCGGAAGAGACATCTCCATCCCCTTTTAAGATGCATTTTAACATCAGCGGCAATTTGCATCCCACTCCGCCAGCCAATTATTGTGGCACGCGATGAGGAGAGGCAACGGTTCCAGAAACTCAAATTGTCAGAGAATAAAAACAAAATATACCGAATAAAAAAGTAATAAATAAATAGGTACACTTCAGACTTCGGGTTCGCACGCGGTTTTACCGAGGATTTAGGACGGTAGTTCTGTTCTGAAAGCAGCTTGTAGTGAAATAATTACGCCTAAGTGCCACCAGAGTCCCGTCTAAAATGAAAATGTCCGCTGTTAAATAATGTTAATGACGAGAGAAACGCGGAGCACTTTGCGATGCGTGTCAAGAGCATAGCACATTGTTGGCTTAAAACAACCAACTTCACACAATATGGAGGATTTTGACAGCGGGTTGGCTGGGGGTGAAGATCAAGCCACACTTTAAATATCATACGCAGCGTGTGGCAGACACCTAACACCTGTTTGCGAGGAGCCGAGACACCTTCTTCTTCTCGTTGATGCGGATTCAACGATTTCCTGGTAGCTAACAGCTTCTCAATATGGGAAGCGGTTGCACCAAACTGGAACAAACAACGGCAGAAAGCATCAAAAAGGAATAGATTATGAATATTCAGCGAGGAGGAAAAACTGAATTCCTCATTTTCACCTTCCCTTCGTTCTCTACATTGCAGCTTTTTCTTAACTGCATAATTAATGAGCAAAAAAAGGAGTGTGAATTTGTTTGTGTTGCCAGATAAAAAGTGGTGGAAAGAGATGTTTTTTACTTTCTTTTTTTACTCATCCGTGAAAACAATGGCTAAATAAAAATAGTAGGTGTAGCATATCTTGTTAGACTTTTTTTCAAATTCAGTCGTGTTGGCTATCTGAAGAAACGCACACAGGACACTAGAATAAATGGTAATTGAATAAATAAGTAATCGGTAATTGAATAAAACAATAAATAAGTAAAACAGCTAAACAATAATATTCATTGAAAATGAGAATTTGTGTTTAAAAAAACTACTTACAAACATGCATTCTGTCACTTAACCTTAAGATAAACATACGCACATTTACAGTAGACACATACTGTAAACTACTATTGTTTTAATATAAAGCTAGTTTAAGTTACTATGGAAACTACTTTAGATTTATTATGAAAAATTGAAAAATCTAATTACAAAACTAAATAAAAAGCATTATTTCATTTACAAATCGTGTCCTTGGGGAGGTTTAGACTGATCTAGATCATATTTGAGGACAATATTGTCCCCAAACCAAGTACGCTCACCCACATATACATTTAGCGATAGATATTGACATGCACTCCTCTTGAACAGACGCAGACACATGCAAGCAGAAACTTCCCAGCGTCACAATACGCTTTTGTTTCTCTGACATCAATTGTAATTTTCTCGACCTTTCTGTGCAATTTTTATCTCACAGCACGTGATTTGATTTTAAAATGCCTCCATGAAGACAACCGGTCACAAAAAAGGAAGAAAAATGGAATAGCAGTAGTTTTTCTGGCCAATGGGAGGTGTATTTTTTATATCCCTCCAAAGGTACACAGATACCCTCAGGATTAGATTAACTGGCCTAGAATCAGATGTCAAAATTTGATACATACATTCAAGTTATGCAGGAGGGAGCTAGACAAATTCATGCATTTGTGATCCATCCCTGCTCCGGTGTGCAGAGAAGTAAGGGGGAACGGTAGACGCGGCTTGGCTGCGGGCGGGAAGAGAATGCAGGTACAGCGGAGGCTAATCACGTAACCGTAGCCTAAAGACACAAACTTTCTCTCAGTCCTCCGTTATACTCTGTTACGCTCCTGATTTCTATGGCCCCTGTGACAGTTTCAACCCCTTTAACAGAAAGCCCGCAGATCTCAAGCCCATATTGCCTTTAAAAGCAAAAACACTTTTTGTTATTCTTTGCTCAGATATTTAATTTCCTTTCTGAACGAATAAGGTAATGCATGCAATGTCTGTAAACAGGGTCTTAAACAAACGTTTTAACACACCTGCAATAGTGAGTAAACCATAATCATTTTTGACATGGAACTGTATCTCATTTCTGTGGCAGAAAATGTAAATAAATAAATTGAAAAAAAAATACAAAGAAATTCCATACTCAGTTAAATGTTGTTAGACAATATTATGTGTTATAGATTATTTAAATCACTCAAATATATGTGATGATAAGATTATAAATCTTACTTAATTTCTATTATATTATTAAATATATTAAAGCAATTTATTAAGGAAACTGGTCGGAACTTTCCATTAAGGCCCATTAACACCATGGATGATAATCAGGGTTGCCAGATTATTGTAACAAAACCCACCCAATGACCAAGCAAACCTAATAGCGTACATACCACAACACAAAATATGCCACTCTCATGCCTAAAATAGGCTACATACACTGCCCGTCCCAAAAAAGTCACACCCTCTAATATTTCATTGGACCGCCTTCAGCTTTGATTACGGCACGCATTCGCTGTGGCATCGTTTCGATAAGCTTCTGCAATGTCCAGAATGTCCATTTTTTTCCGTCCAGAGTTGCATTAATTTTTCGCCAAGATCTTGTATGGATGATGGGAAAGTCAGACCGCTGCGCAAAGTCTTCTCCAGCACATCCCAAAGATTCTCAATGGGGTTAAGGTCTGGACTCTGTGGTGGCCAATCCATGTGTGGAAATGATGTCTCATGCTCCCTGAACCACTCTTTCACAATTTGAGCCTGATGAATCCTGGCATTGTCATCTTGGAATATGTCCGTGCCATCAGGGAAGAAAGAACCCATTGATGGAATAACCTGGTCATTCAGTATATTCAGGTAGTCAGCCGACCTCATTCTTTGGGCACGTAACGTTGCTGAACCTAGACCTCCAATCCAATGGGAGGCTCTTACCTATTTGCTAAATTAAATCCAGGTGGTGACTTTTTTTTGGACAGGCAGTGTATTTTACAGTCATTGTTATGTATTATATATATATATATATATATATATTTTAAGTTTTTTAATAATAAGTATATTTAGTACTCATCAGTATAGTAGTCATCATTGACATTTACATAAAAAAATCATCTTACCTTAAGATTTACAGCTGATGAATAAAATGATTATTTACTAGAAACAATCATGAGGAAAATTAAAATTCAACTTTTTAAATTTTATCTCAATTTAATAGCTGCGTCCACACCAAAATATAGCAATATCCATACGGAGGAATTTTATCTGAAAACATAAACATAACATTGTCGTCCGTTGGTGTGGACACTTTATCGTATTATTATATTTATCATTATAGTTTTCCACTAACTGGCATTTAGTCAACTTTAAACCTGCAGTACAAGTCTTTTAGATTTCATTGGTGTACTGTCTTTATCTATCAAATGTGCTGTGCATTTCCTGCATCGCGAGTAATGTCTCACCACTATCCCTGACGATCGGTTGTTTTCCATCTTGGCTGTCTGGGTAACTGCTGACCGTGCTCTCTTTGTAAATATCTTTGATATGTATTGTGCTCATGTTTAAGCAAATATCAGAGGAAGGCAGTGTAGCTGTTTGGTGGCCATTAAGATGCAGCGAGTGGCGCTCACTCGCAGACACCGTCTTTGCTCGCAAAGGTCAACTACCCCACCCCCCGATGCAGACACACGCACACACGCGGGTAAATAAGGGCCCGTTTACAAAAGTGATGAAGAGGGGAAACAGTTCACCTTAAAAAGCCATTAGGCGCTGGGCTTTTGAACTTTACAGCCTTCTTTTTAATTTGCAACAGTCTGGCCTTCTGTTTTCTCACTTCTGGACTGAAAATGGTAGTGTGCTTCAAAACAATCAGAGCTAGGCTGTTATATCAGCTTCTGACCACCACTGGACACTGTTGAAAACAACACGGCTATGCATAAACCATCTAAACTGAGGTAATCGTGAGCCAAACATTGAAATATCCCCACCCCCCTCGATTAAATGCATACCTGTATGTTCTCCCATTTTGATCTTTATAGCAAAACAAGACATGACATGAACTGATTGAAGGGAGGACTGGAGATGTGACTCAGAGCTCTTCACCCTTCCTTCTAGCAGTGGTCAGTGTGAAAGGTTCATTCTCTAGCTGGAAGCATCATCTGTCTCCATGGGCTTGACAGGTATCTGCACTGTCAACATGTATCAGACCACCAGCACAAACCCGCCATGGCAGCGCCTGACCCCGACAGCAACACACCTCGCCTGGTGCTCCAGCTTCGGGCACGGCCGGGCCTAACGGCGCACAGGATTGTTCTGGCAGGCTACCTCTGAATCTGGGGTGAATGGACTGAATCACTTGATGTTTGTTGTTGTGTTTTTGTGACCCAGGTGCTTTCTCTGAACTGCAAGGTATGAAGGGGGTGTGCACACAGAACACGTGTTCAGAAATAGCTAAACGTAATATTTATTTATTTTAAGTAAAAGGTTATGTTAAAATGTATTGCTTTGCCTTTGGATGGAATGCATTTACACAACTCCTAAACCTTGACTTTATTTTTGATGTAATTACACGTTTATATGGAAAGTGGAAGATAATAATCCATGCTAAAGCTGTTCTACATGTGCACATGCATGTAAACTCTTCCTTACCATCTCAGGTGTTCTCCAGGGGGTGGACTGGTGCCACTGGAGACTGCAGGCATCTGTTAAGGATGTTGATGCGTCTTCTTTTACCATGTCCCACAGAGAGCTACCACCTGGAACAATGGATAGGTAATGAGTAAACAAATATGGCTTTTCTGCATGTTAAAATTGTACGGTAAGTTGTAGTTAGGTCAAAAACTGCGAGAATGATAAAGTTAACTTAGGAGGAGGCATTCTAGTATATTGTTGAATATAAGTAATCTTATGTCGCTTAATAGCAAGCAGGACCCGGATTAATCAAACCTCAAGGATAGAGATCTGGGTAAAAACATCTGCGATTGACAGGCATCATCGGTGGAATGAGATACAAGCCAAATCCTGTTGAGGTCAAACCACCTTCTGATGTCAACAGCTGTGTTGCAAAAGGTTGTGCAGATGTATTTCATGTGTTCCACCTAGACAGCACTGAGATTAAAAAAAAACTCGATCTCATTATAGTTTAGGAAGAGATCTTAATGTCACACACAGACCTCCGATTTGTCAATATCACTAATAAATGCCTAATTCTGTATTTTTTGTGTATTTTTGTGTGTCTGGTTATAGAAGTAGAAAAAAACAGCTACGACAAAATGACATTTAAAGATAATACTGTTTAAGTGAGAACTCAGTTAGGTCTCATCAGCTCTTTAGGAGCTTTGTTTGCACATGGCTCCGGTGCGATTCCGTGTAATCTTTTCCAATTATTGTGTCTATACATCTAAGCTTAGCACAACAATACAACGTGAAAGGTAAAAAATGTAGTTAAACGCAAGACAATGAATCAGCTATAAGCTTTTAAATAACACTAGTAACAAAAATAAATAACAGTCCTCCCCTATTCTATGTGGGAAATAAAAAGGCCTTCCTCTGCATACCCTATTTTCTGTGTGTCAGGACAACCTTGCATCGGAGAATTATTAATGGCTCCCTTGTAAGCTGTCATCTTTTTTCTCCCCTCATCTTGCATTTTTCTCCAGTCTCTACAAAGCAGCCGCAGCAGCAGCAGCAGCGCTGAACAGACCACAGATCTGCCCGTTCAAACTCTGTGCGATACCCAACAGTCCCTTAGGTTGAAACGGGCTGTCCAAAGCACACCCCAAAAAATTGGAGACCGGTTTTGGAACGGCAAGCTGTTTTGATAGCAGCACATCTCCTAATGTGTGTTGTTGTCATCTTGCGAGGACGTCAAGATGAAGGGGGGACAAATCGCACTGTTGGGAGAGACATGTGGCCTTCGTTTAAACGGAGTCATAAATCAGAGCACTGACAGAGTGAGAGAAAGAGAGACTCAAAGTTCACCCAAAAATAAAAAATCTGTAATTTATTTACCCCCTTTTTAATCCTGTAGACTTTGAACTTCATTTTTCTTCAAAAAATACATCAATTATAAACACTTTAATAATATTACTTTATTGGTGCTTTACATTCTTTAAATTTCTCAGTTTGTTTCCTAAGGAGGAAAGAAGTCTCCTTCATAATGTGAGGGCGAGTGAATGATGAAAGAATTTTATTTATTTGGTCGAACTATTCCTAAAATTGCCTCATTTTCTCTTAGTTTTCCTTTTCTCATTCAGGTACTTTGTTTACACCTTTTAAAATGCAATATCTCAGATGCATTAGCCTTCCTCGCTCCATTGCAAATGCTCTTCTCTGGGTTAAAAGTTAATAACTATAAGCTCTTTTCCAAACACACACACACACACACACACACACACTATTTCTCCCTCTCTCTTGTCTCTCCCACCCTAAGAAAAGTACACAGTGCTTCCCCTGGGCTCACAACCAAATGCCAGGACAACGTTAACCCCCATCCGAATTCACACCACTGCCCCTCGCTTTCATTCGGCCCTGCATACATTACACCTTCACGTGTCCTCTGAGCATCTCTCGGAGGACACCGATCCGCCCAGCACCCCGCCATCAACCACAGTTCATCGCTCGGTGAGGACGCTGGGTCAGAATGCAAAAAAACAAGGGCAAACAGGCCTTGTACGAAAACAACAAAATGATAACATCTTTGTATGGTTAATTATATGTTTTTTACTATATATTTATTCCTGTACATATCAATGTGTTGATTATGATGGATGGTAGCTAAATCAGAGCCATGAGTCATGACTTGGTTCCCAAAGCATAGACAGATAAAAGCACCTAAATATGAAATGTTAATGTTTCATGGAAACGAAATGTCGCCAATTATTAAAAAACACAAAGTGACACTCATAAACAAGACTCTACAAGAATGTGAGGGCGCGTGTCGTGGTTTGTCGATGTAAGGCCCCTTTGTGTAGGGTGCATCGCTTTGTGGTCCCCCAAATAAAGACTTATGATCTTAAACTTAGAATTTTAATTAAACCAAAAACATATTCACTTATACAATGGCTGGAACATCAATTATTTTGGTTGGTGGGCTTATTTCTTATGTTTGATTGCATCAAATTTATGATAAAATGCCACAAAATCTGTTGCCCCCCATGGACCCATCTTGGGGGCCCCAGTTTGAGAACCACTGCTCCACTTATTAAGATATAAGATACTTTGAAGAATGTTGGTAAATGTACAATGGCGGTACCCATTTACTTCTTTTGTATAGATAAAAAACCAATGCAAGTCAATGGGACCCGCCGTTGTTCGGTTACCAACATTCTTCAAAAGATCTTCTTTTGTGTTCTGCGTAAGAAAGAAAGTCATACAGGTTTGAAATGACAAGAGGGTGAGTAAACGATGACAGAATTTTCATCTTTGCGTGAACTATGACTTTAAGATTTCCCACAGAATTTGACCTCTTAAAGGTGCACACGGTAATTTTCTCGTCATTAAAATGTTTTAAAGACATTACAAATACTTTTGCATGTTGCTGCATTCACACAGACAGGTGTCAGAATAAGTTCAAGATTAACAAAAATTGCTATGAGCACTTTTACAAATGATCTACAATACTAAAAGAGCAATAAGTCGTTGAGTCTGATACTAGATTAAACTAAATGAATTTACAGTACTTTGTTAACACAGTGAGCATTTACAGGTTTACAAAACCATCACATATCCCGCATAACAGTAACTAAAGCTTACGCTCCCTGAAGGCTCCAGCGAGGTTTCAGTTCTAAGAAGAAATAAGATACAGATCAATGCAGTGTTAAAATATTTCGCCATGTTGTGAAGCACCGTAAGTGCTTGATAAGTACGTATTGTAATTTGTTTGTAAAATACATACAACAATACAAATAATTATACCAATCTCCACTTCTATATCACGTTATTGTATTCAAGTCATCCAAACAGTGCTGGAGACGGGTTTAGCAGATCCATCTGAGCTAATCCTATTTGCATCAATTGCCACTCATCAGTATCATGCAAATACATAAATGCTATATTGCTCTTTTTATAGATTTTCTGAATGAAGTGCTAAAGATGATTGTAATTGCTCAATTTTTAACGGCTTATGCATGTGAAAGAGCCTAATACTAATGCTCTTCGGTAGATGCAGTTGTCATTTTTATCAGCTTTACAATAATCTACAGCGTTAATGTTAGTGCAACATACAGAATCGGCTTGTTTTTAAATCCTTTAAAGGGGAGGGATAAAACCAATAATCCAAATGTCGTTACAATGAAATTGGAATACAAATATGATTAGGAGGATGGAAAATCAGGGGATTTTAAAGAATGAGAATAGGTTTAATAGACAAAAAAGCAGTGTTTCCAGTTACACTGAAGGGAAAGCGTGAGATTTTCTTCTGCCCGGCTGTTTGTCTGCTTTCGCGTGATTAATATTCAGGTCCACGCCATCCCATCGCACCCCTGCAGACAGCCCCCAGCCTGCATCTCGGACATTCCATTTTCCTCCAAAATTCCACCCCGAAACTCTCAGAGAGGCCCGTCAACGGTTGCAATGAGGATTCTGGGGATGATGGTACTGGTGTGGAGGCTAATGATGATGATGATGGTCTGGAAGACAAGTGAAGGGCCTTCTGGGAAATGAGTTGTGGGGGTGCGTGACGGCGAGGTGTGGAACAGCACCCCCACCCTCGGCAACGCCGTGGGCCGCGGTGATGCGCAGGGTCCATTGTGTGGCGATTATGTAGGACGAACACGTTGGGCGCTAATCTTACTGTGGGAGGGTACGTGCTTGTGAATGATTGAGCATGAGGAAAAACAGAGCGAGGAGGAGAGAAAATGAGGAAGAGGAGAGAGAGAACCCCCTTAGCAGAGATTAAGAAATGGTCTGTCACAGATTAAAGCTGCGGGGAGGCAGAAGGGAGATGAGGCGCAGCCTCCCACAGACACAAGCTCGTGAGGACGCTTTGCTGAGAATACCTGAGGTTATACGCAAACAGCTGCTTGGGCACACATGTGCACACGCAGAAAGAAGAAAATGAGCGATGCACTGAGAGCGATGAGAGGGGGTAAAACAAACCTAAACCAAATAGGCTTGCAATTTACAGAGCGCGGGCAGACGAGGAGAAAGAAAACGACGCCCGAGGAGAAAAGGGAGAAAGAGTTGAAAAGTTAGCGCCCTTGTGGCTGCAGTTTATATCACGGAGGGTTGTTTCTTATATCCTCACCATTTATGTTTCGCGTTCAGAAAGAAGGAAAACTTGATTCTGCAAGAGAAAGTATAGGATAATTATGACTGGGTTCGCTTGTTTTCACACTCTTCAGCTTTCTGAGGTGTACTGACATGTAATGGTTAAAACTGCCTCACTTTTTCATCGACTGATTGACGCTTATGGGCAACTCGCTTCCCACAGTGTACCTTGAAGGCAGGTCAAGTTTTGTTTTAGATTCGCACCGAGTTGAGAGAACGAAGACTACCTCGGTTAGTTACAGAAGAAACATGATCTCCTGATTGACAGGCGAGGCTTGAACTGCTGGAGCAATTCATTGATGAGCCAATTGGAACAAGATGCCCCGGGCAGCATGTGTCAGTACAGGAAAGGAGTGAGAATAGACTTTAAACCATTTCAAACAAATGTTGACACAAGAAAGACAGCGTTACGGTTCGGTTTAACCAACTTAGACTAAGAATAGCAGTTTTTAAATGACTCGACAAAAGAAGTTCAATATATGAAGAGTTGCAGCTGCAGTTGGTTTCTTTTGATTTAAGCCATAATAACTCAAAAAATACAGCTAACTAACACAATTAAACACCATAAAAACATGATAACATCATAAAAAACATGATTTTTGAAAATGTTTCAAAACGGAGTTATCTCATTTTGGAACCAAACTCTTCATATGGTTCCATATTTTAGATGATTCTGCAATTAAAATTGATATTTTATGTCACCCTAAATATATTATACGGAAGATTGTCTGCAATCATCGGACAAGTCCTCGTTTGCTGTAACTTGTGTATTCTCCTGTACAGTTTTTCCTCTGAACATTTATCATTAATAAAATGTCAATAAGCATTTATTAAATGTCCAATGTGTCATTTTTTGGAGGATCTATTGACAGAAATGCAATATAATATACATAACTATGTCTTCAGAGGTGTGTAAAGTCCTTACAAAAGGAAGGGTTATGTTTTTATTACCTTAGAATGAGCTATTTCTATCACACCGCGGGTCCTCTTGCATGGAATTTGCCATGTTTCTACAGTAGCCCTAAACGGACAAACTGCTCTAGAGAGCGTCTTTCGTAAATACGTTATCTTCTCCTGCAAAGCAGCGAAAACGTGACGACATCTTAATCCTGTGTCAGCCACTGTAGTGTTTCGAAAGGGAGGGGCGAGCGGTGGAGTGAGCCGTTGGTTGCAGTTCGCAACCTCACCGTAAGATGTCGCTAAATTTTATACAATAAACTTTTAACAAGCATCATATCTAGTAGCCAAAAAAGTATTTGGACTTTTTTTAAAATATTTTTCAAACGTCACTGCATTTATAATACCAAGTGACATTTATTTGAAAGATAGCACACTTTTCCAGCAAAGCATTTGAAAATAGAAAGATTTAATCAGACACTTTCTAAAACACAAACTACACCCTTGGGCAACTGAATTTATACATACTTATTCACTCGTCATTCACTAAAAATGACCCAGGCCTGGTGTAAAAAATACTGGATTAACCCAGCATTTTTCAGAGTGACAGCAGAAAAGGGAAACAAATTCAAAGGTCTATCAATATTCACTAGCAGATGCCATTTGGCCACATAATACATTTCTAAGTGTGACTAAAATGTCTACATACTTTTAAGGGCCACAGTGTGCTATTTTATACAATTAAACAGACATCAATCGGGTGATGGATATGTAAAATGAGTACATACTAAGATGTTTTAGGATTTTAGTAATGGCTCGCTGCATTAAAGCATCATATGCAATTCTTCCCTTTCAAGAGCTCTCAGGTCAAAGGCACAGCAGAAGAACTGTGAGATTTCAACCTGTTGACCCGCTGGTCCCTAGTCCATCTCCGCAAGCACTAATAAAACGCTGTGAGTTGTGAATTATTACTGCATCTCTCTCGACATGCCTCTGACAGGCTACGGTAGGCGAAGATAATTGCCCTTGCACTTGCTGCCTAATGAACATAATTACACGTTATTTTCCATTCTCCCCGTGATTAATTGTTACAACGTTTCTTTGTTGGGTTCCCGACAAATTGCCACTTCATAATGACACTATTGCCTCTCCGCAGAGAGCACAATCAAAAATGGTGCTGGCACTTCAGCAGGCAGGCCCGAGGTCCTTGACAAGCAAAGTTAAATTGGTAAAGTAAACGGTCTTGACATCTGTTTGACCAGTAAGCGGTTAAAGCTCTTTATTACCGCTGGCTTCTTCTTTTGATGATGTTGGGGGGGCTCTAAATCACTGCGAGGTTCTTGAAACGTCAAAGATGTTTTATACAAACATTTGCAGTATTTCAATTATAGTACCGGATTAGGAAATTAGTGTCAAATAAATGTTTTAAACATTCTTAATCAAATGTTTCATTTGGGCTGGAGCAATCTCTACAATATACTGTATGGCCAAAATTGATGTCCGTCTATAGACGTCTTTACCCTTTATTCAAATGTATTACTAAAGATGTATTAAAGAGTTTGTATGCATATTGCATATGTTTGTGGAGTATAAACTGAACCTCAGCTCTGGGCTCAATTTAAAGGGATAGTTCACCCAAAAATGAAAATTCGGTCATCATTGACTCGCCTTCTTGTCATTTTAAACCTGTATGACTTTCTTTCTACTGCAGAACACAAGATGATATTTAGGAAAATGTTGGTAACCAAACAACGGCGGTACCCATTGACTTTTTTGTGTCCATACAGTAGAAGTGAATGGGTACCGCCCATGACAAAAGGGTGAGTAAACGATGACAGAATTTTCTTTTTAGGGTGAACTATGACTTTAAGAATGCTTGGCGAAAAATTACACATCTGCAAACCTTATTGAAGGAAGGCCCTTTTTTGTATATCTTTGTAATAGTATCCCTGATATTCTGTAGCTTTTTGCCAAATAAATTTCTCCGATACATAGTAATATTGTATTCCAATAGATAGTAAATAGGTAGATAGTAGTAAATAAATAAAAAGCCCATTTTGTCCTATGGGCTTCATATTTTGATGGGTGGCATAACCAAAATATAACCAGATATTACAAAAATATGCCTCACCAGACATCACATGTGCCCACTACTGTAAAAATATGTAAAATCACATTGATCACTTAATCGCTCATAAGAAAAAAAATATCATCAAACATTAAAGCTTTAAGTTCATTGGCAAGGCCAATACTGTACGTTTGGGATGTTTTGCACAGAAGACTTAATTGAAAGGTTGTCTCCCAGTTAAGCAAGGTCTTTCTTAAGAACATTTGCTTAATAAAGCGTGTGCTAATTCAATAGGGTGCTTATTTCAAATCAGGCACGACAAAGACTATTTGAGCAAGAGAACGTACGGCAATGACACGAGAGACATCACAGCCGCAACACAGGCTGCCAGCCAGAAACTGTGACCAAGACTTGAGAAATAGACTTTATACGGGAGGTAAAGCCAGTTACGGTTTCCCCAAAAATGTCTGGGGCCAGACCTGAAGAAGACGTAGAGCTGGTCACAACGAAGGCTCACGCTGAGAGGACGCGCTTGTCTCTCTGCCTCTGTTGGTGCACTCCTGCAGCTTGATTGATTTGCTTGAGTGGCAAATCGTTCACGCTGACAAATCATCGGATGACAACGCAACACAAAACCGGGCCGGTATTCTGACACCTAACCTGTGAGGAGAACCGGTGACACAGGAACGAGGGATGGGGTGGGTTGGGAGGGGGGAGGAGAGGAGCAAGCGGAGAAGTGGTTGACCCAGAAGTAGACGACGGTATGCCTCACTCTCTCTTTCTGGAGCAGCGAGTGATGAATTCCCCCTAAGTTCATTTATCCAGGAAGGCAAGGAGACGTGTGCGCGTGTGTGATGTGATCCATCTCTGGGCTATTCAGGAGAGCAGAGCGTCCCTGATCACAGACCTTATCAATCTCACTCATGGCCTGACATCACTACCGCTGTCATAGAAATCACCACTCGTGCTCCGACCGCTCTTCTGTACCTGGGCTATGAATGCTCCTATGGGCCTGGTGGGTAAATAAACGCTGTGTTAAGAGTACACTGCCAGTCAAAGATTTTGACCACTTTACTGAATTTGTGTTTCTTACGATTATTAAGAATTGTAACGAATTGTTAAGAAACGGAAAAGATTTACTCACCCTTATGTCAATCCAAACCTGTATGACTTTTTCTTCCGTAGAACATAATGGAAGATATTTTGAAGAACGTTAAAGTGATAAGTCACCCAAAAATAAATAAAACATCTGTCATTATTTTCTCATCCTCTTGTCATTTTAAACCTGTATGACCACAAAAGAAGATATGGTGGTAACCGAACAATGGCGTATGAACAATGTTTTACGTAAAAAAATGTCATATACAAGTTTTGAGGGTGAATAAATGACAGCACACTTTTTATTTACTTATGCATTTATTTTGGTGAATTATGCATTCAATTAGTTTTACAAATTCAATTCAATTTTATTTATATAGCGCTTTTCACAATGTGCATTGTTCCAAAGCAGCTTTACAGGAGCAAATAAGAAAAACAGAAAAACACAGAAAGGTAAAACACAGCACAATGCATGGTGTTAATAGACCAAGCAAGATCATTCTAATAAATAATATCTAATAAATAAATGGAGTGACAAACAAACATGCAGTGGTTATGAATGAACAAAAACGTCCGTAGATAGTTATAAACCAGCCAACATGTGCACCTCACAAAGAAAATCGAAACATCTTTAATACTGTTTTAAAAAATCCAAAGTGGATACCAAATTGTGGAAAAATCCTATATTGTGAACAGAGGTATAATCTACGCAAAGGAGATTTCTCTAGTTTCATAACTTTTGATTATACTCAGGCAACAAAATAGTAATAATAAAGAATGAATAGCTGTGTCCAAACTGTTTGACTAGCTGTGTGTGTTCTCGATCCTGCCCAAATGAAACATGCGGAGAGATATGATTTGTGTATGGTCACACCTCATGAGCACACAGAAACCGCTCATGAAACTCACCCACCATCCACAATGTACCTGTGAAATAAAAAACCGCACAGAGGATGAAAATCTCATGTGGCAACTCACTCAAGACACACAGTTTAAAATATCTCACCCACACCTGCACGCACTCACAGAGAGAACGTGCACATCAGAATCAGCAGGCCATAGAAGACCCTGTTTGCGGCCGACACTTTCGACTGATCGAATTAGGCTTGATCAAAACATGCCATTCAAGCAGGCTGGTTCTGAGACACACACACTCAGCCGAGCCCGGCTCAGGCTCTGACCTTGGGAGCAATTAGCATGACTTGGTGCGCCCTGAGCTGCATACTGAAACTGCGGTGCACAATCGCACACAAACACATAATGTCTGCACGGTCTGTATAAGAGGCCTGGCATACAGACACTTTCCATTATCTGCACTAATAGAAGAGAAGGCTGAACTGTACCACTTACATCCTTTATTAAGCACTCAGTCTCTTTCTCTAATTTAATTCTTTTAAAATCTCTTTCGGTTTCTTTTAGTGTTATACAGTACATACCAATATTGATGCTATTCTTGAACACAAGAAAAAGTATGCACTTTTAAAACTTAAAATGCACGACACAGCACCAAAACATATTAATAGATGAACCTATTAATAAGATATTAAAGGAACATAATCAAATATTAAATGTGACCCTGGACCACAAAACCAGTCATAAGTAGCGCAGGTATACTTTGTAACAATAGCCAAAAACACGTTGTGTGGGTCAGAACTATAGATTTTTCTTTTATGCCAACAATTAATGGGGATATTAAGTAAAGATCATGCTCCATGAAGATATTTTGTAGACTTCCGCGAAAAAAAAAAATGGCCGGAAACACACCTACAAACATCACTCGCTGTTGCCCGCTCTTTGGAAATTACCACGTTTGGTATCTACGTGAAGCTTAGAATTTCGTCTTTCGGGTTTACTCTCCACAACGTCATTACAGCACTAAGCCAATAGAGAGGGTTAAAACAAACCTGTTTCTACTTAGCAACAGCCTGCTACAGCACCTCATTTTCTCAATGTTTGGATTTTTCGCACCCTCAGATTCCAGATTTTCAAACGGTTGTATCTCGGCCAAATACTGTCCTATCCTAACAAACCATACATCAATGGAAAGCTTATTTATTCAGATTTACAGAAAGTTTCTTATCTTAAATATGATACGTTAAATTAGGATTTTTCACAGATCTGTATTACAGAAGCAAATCTTAACTTCATCAAACCATCAAGCTCGGCAATCCCCTTTCAGGTCTGTTACCAAGCAACCAACACCGCGCGAGCTGCTGATGAGGTAAACAAAATGGAAAAACCGGCGAGCTTTTAATTTCAGTGCCGCGGAAATAGAAACTTCTCCGTTCTTCATTTTCAGTTATTAATCAATGCAATGCCATTGTTGGACAGCGCAATTGTGAGTGTTTTTTCTGTTCGTTTTTGAATAGTTTTGAAGTTAGAACAGCTGTGGGGTCGTCCTAAAGTTAAGACCGTTTA
This sequence comes from Triplophysa rosa, assembly GCF_024868665.1. Taxonomy (NCBI): domain Eukaryota; kingdom Metazoa; phylum Chordata; class Actinopteri; order Cypriniformes; family Nemacheilidae; genus Triplophysa; species Triplophysa rosa. Next base: position 23,725,175 of record NC_079897.1, on the reverse strand, counting down.
TTTGTCAAGTTAAGACGCTTCTCTAATACCCCTTTCCTATGTAGTCAAAATAAGATTATGCACTTAGGAAGTGCTGTTCTGTAATAGCTTTTGTCCTAAATGAGGTCCTATCTGAAATTACCATGGTTACCAAAACAGACAGGATAAGATTTTCAAGTTCTGATCTTTCTGTAATACGCCCCCAGGGTCACAAATGTCAATAAATTAAATAACAGCTCAGATAATACAAACTTAAACATTTCATTATTATCAGATTTAAAAGCAATCTGCATGGTTCTATTGCATCATGGGCTTGCATGCTGGTTCAGAAAGCCATAACTGCAGTCCATCTATCCTCATCTAACATATTCAAATCCACTCAGCCCGAGCGTCCATGTACACTTCAGCAGAAAATAAGCTTACATTGCTTCCTGGCGTAAACCGATACATATCCTGGATTTAAGGCGTGAAGCATAAGCATAGATTGACTTCTATGTGTAAGCCTATAGAATCCACTGTAATCCATGATTCAGAAGAGAAAACAATATGCTCATGGGTCTCTAGGATGACCTGTTCTGCTGTGGCCTATAGACGTCCATAAGCAATTTCAGTGCAGACTGTCAATCCATGTCGTTTTGTGATTTCTGAATTGAAATGGAATAGAAATGAACAAAGCATCCCGATTATAAATGCTTTAGCTTAACATGTACATTCCAATCATCTAAAAACTGTTGCATGATGTTAAATCCATGCTGCCAGACATGGTCCACACAGTACAGGTCCAAAACACTAAATGCATCTTTAAGAGCAGATTGTTAACAAATCAGTGTGATAAAGCTTCTAAGAGACAACTTTCCCATGGAGACACACACACACTTTCCCAAACCACTTGCACACATTCAAGCGCATGTTAAATGTGTCTTCATGCCTGGCGACACATCAACTCAACGTGAACAACATCTCACTGGCGGATTAAAAGCAAAGCAGAACTTTCCATTCATTTTCTCCTCCTCCTTTCTCAACAGCACTAAACCTGCCCGATGCTACTTGTTCAATAACGATAAAATATGTTTACATGCACTTACAAATTTCTACATCTCTCCCCTTTCATGAGAACAGTGTCATGCTACAGTAAATACTCCAGATTTCAGCTGCAGCAGTGGAAAGCAAAATCACTTATCTGTCTTCTGCTTCACCAAAATCAAAGGATTAGTGCTTTATAGTCGCCCTCTTCGTTCAAAATTGTGTCGTAAACTAAACTGTTGTCTAGTGCTTCTTTTTGGAGTTAATTGTATTCAGATGCGGTGTATGCATAGTGTTTGATGCTGCGCTCAGCAGCGGCGTGCATATGCATTACAGAGCTTATAATAGCCATGCAAACCTGTGGATGTTATAATGTGTGAATGCTATGGGAAGTACAATGTTCACACCGTCAATATTTTTTCAACTGAGTGCTGTTCTTTATTGTGATGGAGTCTTATTTTTGTCATTTGGTGTGCACAGTATCTTGTCGTGTGTGTGCACTTTTTTTAGGGGGAACAACATTATTATTTTATTGAATAGAAATGTTTTTGGAATGCATGAATTGAACAGAACAATGAAGAAAAAGAGCCCAGCATATCGCTGCGGTCCTTCTAAATCCTCCAAGTCTCCATATTTCATGATTTTTCTTTTTTGCCAAAAATCATTATAATTAGTCACCCTTTATGCTTGTCACTGCATGGGCTTTGCAAATATCTATCTAATAAAAAGTATACAAAAAACGATTGTCCACTTTGGCAACACAGTATTTAATCATTTACAAAGTGCAGTGGTTTTTCCCGTTTGGACGTTCAAGGTTTTGGAAGGACAGTGACGATCTATGGGAACTCATTCAATACTGTTTAAAGCATCCCAGGGTGAGACCTCAAAAAGCTGGATGATAATATGCCAAGAGTATATTTACATTTAGTCATTTATCCAGAGCGACTTACAGATGGGGGAAATCATTACCTCAAATTAGGCTGTCTGTTGATAATTGTTTTTTTTCCATTTAACAATTATAAACACTTTTTCAAAAGAATAAAATGATGTTTTGCAGTGTGCAGATGCAACATGGAAACATGGATTTCATCAATTAAATAATTAACCATGCGAGTCACAGCAACATGTCTGTTGAATGATATGCTCACCATGGACGGATGGGGCGGGTCTAATTTTCAAAAGTCCAGAAAAAAGACAGGTATTGCCCACAGCAATATATATATTTACACACACTCCAACTTTGCATGCACACAAAAACTTGTGGGGGGCAAAAACACCCGTAAATTACTGAAAATTTTTGAAAACTGGTGAAAAGTTAGTTTTTCATAGATAACCATATCTGATGCATTTACAGGCCTGGGCGGGACGTACAAACCAACTCAAATAAGTCCAAGTCCAAATAAGATCAGGAGAAACAGTGGCCTTGAATAGCCGTGTCATGCCCCGGAGCTACATTATTAAGCCATGCTAATAACCTGCCTTCATTCATTTAAACCAACTTTAACACAGTTTTACAAACTTTACACACACACACACTCCTTCCCTCACACATTTGAAACATCAAGCAAAACAAGCCTGCCTCACTCTTTTTCTCTTTCTCAAGGCTGTTTCTGCACTGGTTGCATGTGTTTGCACAGATTTTAAGAAGCACAGGAGAGAGGTGTTTAAAAGAGAAACGCCAGTAACAAGAGACGCAAGCCTCACCGTTAGCAGCGCCGCGTTGTTGTTGACTCAAACAAACCCTCGGCGAGCTCTGGAGTTCACCACACACGCACAGCTTTACCAGTGTTAATTGGTCATTAAAGGTAGTAGTTTGCGGCCTCACTAAATCTTTAAACAGGCCATGAAAAAAAACAGAGCTGCAAAGCCTGCAGTAAAGAGAGAAAACATAAATGCTTTTGATCATTACCTCAAATTAGGCTGTCTGTTGATAATTGTTTTTTTTCCATTTAACAATTATAAACACTTTTTCAAAGTAATAAAATGATGTTTTTAGAGTTTCGCAGTGTGCAGATGCAACATGGAAACATGGATTTCATCAATTAAATAATTAACCATGCGAGTCAATGCAACATGTCTGTTGAATGATATGCTCACCATGGACGGATGGGGCGGGTCTAATTTTCAAAAAGTCCAGAAAAAAGACAGGTATTGCCCACAGCAATATATATATATATATATTTATTTACACACACTCCAACTTTGCATGCACACAAAAAACTTGTGGAGGGCAAAAACACCCGTTCTTCGCCTGCTAGTTTCTACAGTCCAGAAGATATGATCTGTTAAAACATTTTTACTTGAAAGTTGCTGTGTACTGGTTCCCAAAGCAAGAACACTCTGCAGTGGACAGGGAGCAATTTTTGAATCTGCTGATCGCTAGGAAACGTCTGATTTCACGGGTGCATTACACAATTTCTTTAACTCTCTAAAGAGCAGTACAAAAGATTTTATCACTGATTTGTGCCCCAGATCTTTAAAAGGTGTTTTCACACTTACTCTACACTTTACTCTTTAAAAGCCCTTTAAAATTTTATTTCCAAAAGAGTTTATTTCCAATTTTTTTTTAATCATGTTTTTTTATTGTGCATTCCAATTAATATCAATCAAACTGCAGTTGGTTTGTTTTGATTTCAGCCAAAATAACTAAAAAAATGCAGCTAAATAACACTGTAAAACACAATAAAAACATGATTTTTGAAAAAGTTTAAAAACGGAGTTATTTCTTTTTGGAAATGAACTCTACATTTTTATTCTAGCTTTTTAACAACATTCTTAAAGTTAAGCTTACTCAAAATTGTTTCCCTTCAAAACATCAAGGAACATTAAAAATGTTAGCTTACATCTTAATTCAGGTATCCTCAAAATCAAAGCATCCTCTGAAGAGCTTTTTTTTTTAAAGAGTGAACTTCAAATATCTGTGACTGGTGTCTTTCTACACAACATCAAGCCCTCTCAGATAATAAAATACAGACTACACATTCACCTCATTTCTAAGTCAGTCAAAACATCCCCTCTGTCAAATTTCTATCTTTCAAGTCTGAAAACTAGACGCTTCTGATGTCACAGGCTTCATTAGGGACAGAGGAGCGGATAAATGTAAAGATAACAGCTGTCGTTCAAAAGCGCACACGGCCTCCCTGCGAGGGATGATTTTGTCATACTTGCTTGACTTCTTTTTTATTGATTTCAGTCATGATATCACCCCCCTCGCTCGTGTTCGGTCCTGTGTGGGTGCATGCGCGTATGCGCTAAATACGCGCCAAATGGTGTCCGCACAGTGTGCTAGTGGAAGAGAGGGAGCGACAGAGAAAGGCAGCGTTAGGGTGTGTGTGCGTGGGTAAATATGTCAGGGGGTCGCCTGGTCTCCGTGACATCTGTGGGAGCTGGGGCTCATTGTTGGGGTATCAGTTCAGCCCGTCAGTAATGAGGCAGCAGAGTGTGAAAAGAAGGGCGTGACTGAGTCGCGCGCGCGCGCGCACACACACACTCACACACACACACACACACGCAAAAACATACAAACTAAGCCCAGATCGCTGACCCCTCTGTCAACCCCCCCGCTCGAACTATATTGCCTTCTGTCCCAGCACCACAGCCGCTATTCGCTGGCTTTCTTTCATTGTCTCGTCTCTCTATTGTCTCAGCTGGAGATATACCGGACAGACTCGACCCTCACATGTGCCACAGACGGAGAGGCCCTGAGTTTGTGTTCAACATTAAACTCACCTTGAACTAAATCACTTTAAGTTGTGAAAAAATGCTTGTTCATCATAAAACCAGAATTGTGTTTATAAAACTGCAGGACATAAGTTTTAAAAACACTTTATCTTCTTTCCCAAAGAGGACACAAAACAAAGTTATCAAACTAAATAAAGAGAATCATCACTGTCACTTTTAAATGACTTCAAACGTTTACCGTCTCTATGGGTGAATTACGTGTTTTTTCAAAATGATACCGAGTGATGCCAATCTAAAGATTTCAGGTTCTGTGTCTAAATGGAGTGCGTGTAAATTGAACGACTAAACGTTTATCTCGAAATGTTTTTTTACTGGCTGCCAGTTAATGAATTCAACACTGCCACTTTCTAAGGTTTTGACTGCCATCTACAGGCTGGTTTTAATATTGCAGCGTCTTTTTCAACTGAATTATGTCAAAACCTGTTTATAAAAAAAAAAGAAAATAAAGAAAACGAGATTTATGAGATGCATTACGTCAATCGATTATATATTTGTATTTCTGTTTAAATATTTAAATATTGTATCTAGCATAACAGGGAGGGTTTTTGCATGGTCGACAACAAATACACTACGTGCAAAACGAATTGGATTTAGAATGCAAGAGTTTTTCTTCGTTTCCTAAATGTTGTGTTGGATGAATAACTTGTTTCGTCGTGTATCTGTATAAAAAAAACAGACGCAACAAAATAAAAGTTACAAAAGATGAGCTTATCAAACTGAGGGAAGCTCAGAGAGTGTCCCTGATATTATACACTAGTTATAAATATAATAAGCAGGGGTGAATTGAGTTAGACTGAAGCCCTGGGGGTTTGCTGCGAAGAAGCAGTGGCTACTTAACAACTGAGGGAAGAGAATATGAAAACAATACAATTATTTCTCAACTACACGCAGTAGTCGGCACACACGAAGTCCCAGAAGTATATTTAAGAAAAGGTAGGCTAAATTTGATTTTAAGCGTACAAAGATGAAGCAAAACGCATTTTCCACAGAGCACTGCACCCAGGAATCAATTGAGAACAAAATCCTATTGAATTATAACGTGTTGTACCTTGTGCTTTAAACAAAAAGAGAGCGATACGGTTTTTTGGGGTAAAAACCTTTACTTAATTATTGACAATCCCCTGATTACTTTGAAAACATTTCCCTTTCATTTTAGGCTATATCCGTGATAAAAAGGGTGGTAAAACGACAACAGAGCGCTTTGCAAAAACAACTACACGCTGTCGTGTTATTGTTTTTGTCTATTGTATTACGAGCTTGTATTTAAGTATGTACGACTGATTAGAGATTGTGAATTAAACAGCAGCATCACTCTCCCTCCTTCTGCTCCGGATCAGCTCTCCCACCGTCTCGCTTGCCTAAAGTGATTTTTTCAATAATGTATTAAAGCGCTTGTTTATTATTTACTGTTTACACAAGCTGTGGTGGAGTGACAAGCTCAAGCTGTATCAGCGCAGTGAGGCTGCGGAGACGAGCTGTACGCTCCAGCGAAGCCAAAGCTGCTGGACTGCAACATGAAAGACATCTCGCTTCATACGAGCTGTTCTACACGCACCCTTAGGTTGTCAAAGAAAAAAAAACTGGGGGGTAAACATGGGGGCATTGAGTACTGATATTAATATTAATGGAATGGTGTAGGAAGTGGCCTTTGCCGCTTTTATTTTGTTTAATGAACTATTCTGCGATCCAATAAAAATCGAGACCACTAAAGGTAATGTGAGAAAATAAGGTTTTTTGCATGACAGGGTTGAGACTTGCTTTGGCAGTCTTTCATACAGTACAATTTTGTATTTAATATAGTAAACTTCACTTGTGGATACTCTGTTGGTGAACCTAAGGTAGGCCTAAACCATCAAAATTGATCATGACTTGCTGGTTAAAAGTCATTGAAAAGATGACTCAAAAACGTGACTAGCATCATTTGTTTGCGGATGGTACTTTAACGTTGTCTTATTTTGTCTAATCCGATAGCATTTTACATCTACTGTAAATGTGATCTACTGTAAGTTTCTGAAAGTGTCCAAATACAGTACACGTTGTTTTAAAGAAATGATTGCACATCAGACTATGTCCAGAACGATCATGTGTTATTCGCAATACCGCAGTTACAGTTCAATGCACAGGCACAAAAATGATCTGAATGTTCAATATTTTGTTATTAATATATAGAAAGATTTACATTATGTAATTCATGCTCCAATTTCACAGAAGCTCCAAAATGAACAAAATTAACACCCGCAAAAAACATGCAATTTTCCTAACTATAAAATGAGGGACATCAAATGCCGCTATTTGTTTGAGGCCTGTTGTCAGGGGAATAGGCTACACGACTGCCTGGCTTCATTAGAATTCCTTTCAAGTTGTGGAGTGTGGCCTCCGAGTGTTTCTCTCTCTATATCCCCTGACCCTGACGATGCATCTCCATGGGGCTAAATAAAGGGCGGAGCATGCACACACACGCATACACACATGTGCACGCAGCATACGTTCTTCTCCTTCCAAACACTGTCACCCCACTGCATCAGCCTCTCAGGGACAGAGAGAGTTCCACCTTCACTCATAGTCGGGGGAAAGTGGGATTGTGTGCGGAGGGGAAAGAACACAGAGGGTTGTTTGCGGAATGTAAACGAGGGGGAAATATGTTAAAGTGCAACTGATATTTTAAGCCAGACCTTTCTGGAGCCAGTGGTAAAAAAAGAGAGAGAGCATCAGTATCCGTCTTGCTAAGAGGAGAGACTGGGGCTAGTTGTCACACTTTAGGGTATAATAAAAATACTATTCAAATTTTAGTCTGGATGATAAAATTGGCAAAATGATTCTGATGTAAGACACTGATAATAGTAGTAGACTTTCCTTGTATCATAACTTGCCTTGGTCTTACCACTTTTACAAGATAAGCTAGAAAAGAGACAGAAGATTCAAACTTGCGTCTTCGTAAGAACCAAGTGCACTACCACGGCCCTGACCAAACTAAAATTGAATTTCACAAACACAGATTAAGGTTGTTTTATAATGAATTCAATGTCACTCATATTGCCGGATTTAAGTCTTTTCTTTTCAACAACGTGACAGAATTTTGAACACAGCACAAGGTCAAGCTCAACAGCTGTTTTACCAACCATGAGTAAACATCTTATTTGTTCTGGATCTTTGCACAAAGGTCTCATCAGCTGAATTTTCCAGAAGAAACCATTCAACGCTGAAGACACTGTTTTACAGCTACAGTATTGAGGAAAGGTACAATCTACTCAGAATTTAAGTTGAACAATAGTTGAGTTGCTCTTCTAAAAAGGATTTATCCTACAATCTGTGTATTGTTTTGTGAATCGGTTCAATAACATACATCGTTTATATCCTTAGAGCGAATGGCCAATTCAATAAATCACTAATTCAATAAATCTAAATGATCCAATGCTACATGTGAGAATAAGTATATGGAAAGCAAATGGAAACTTTTGCTTATATCTCATGTTTCTCAGATTTTTTTCTCAGATAGATATCCTTCCACTTGACAAAACTTTTTTACCAATTCTTTAATTTCATTAAAAACACTTCTCGTGAATCGATTGCAAAACCTCAGTACTGTAGTTATATAATCTACATTAAATTTGTAGTTTCATACTCAATGTATTTTAAGATTTATGAATATTTATTTGTATCCATTTCTATTTCTCCTAAGACATTTTAAGAGAAAGTCTGAGAGCACTTAAATAAACCCAACCAAGAACTCTATTAAATCCCCTGAGCCTTAAAAAAAATTTTGTGTGCGCAATACAGTGTGTGTATTAAAAACAGAAAAGAAGTGTTTTGACAGGCTACACCACTGCTTGTTCAAAAATAGTTACTGTTACTTTATACCGTCACACTACTAAAAGAGGTTAAGTAAGTGGCACCGATACCTTTACATTTCAGGTTATTTGGTGGCGGTTTATTTGATTCCTAATGTAATCCGGTGGTGTATGACACACAGAATGTCCACACCAAATTTTCAATGATAAAGAAAAACAGGTCACAGTTGTTCAGGACATTTGAGGCGGCGGGGGCTATGTAGGGCTCTGGATGGAGGCCTTTGGCAGGACTCGCCGGATGGCCGATGGTGGGTGCCAGGCCACGTGGGGTGAGGAAAATAAAGAAAAGGTGGGGGTTGAGGAAGGAGCCTGGGCCGCCCGTCACACCCCACTGCCTGTCTGACGGGCCAGAGACCAGACTGACACCCATAAAGAGAGGGAGGGCGAGAGAGAAAGAGAGAGTGAGGGTGGAAATCTCAGTGCCTGACATTGTGTAGAGTGCCAAAGTGTCCTGAGGGCAGCTGCTCAGTGAGTGTGTCAGCGGCAGAGCAGACCTTGCGCGACACAACCAGGCAAAGACGTGAAAATGGCCAAAAAGTGTGTTAAAATGAACTCTGCGGCGAACCTGTAAAGAACCCAGAGGAACATTTAATTGCTCAATTTTTATAGCTCTTTCACCCAAAAAGGACAATCCTGTCATCGTTTATTCAACCTCTAGGTGTCCAAAACCTGTACTGTATATGTCACTTTATTCCATAAAACAAAAAAAGAATACTTTTCGAGATATGGCTCATTGGTTTTGTGTCCATACAATGGAAGTCAACGGGGGCCAATGTTGTTCGGTTACCAAAATATGTTCTTTGGTGCTCTATAGAAAAAAAAGACACCATAAAGGTTTGAAATGACATGAGGGAGAGTAAATGATAAAATAATTTTCATTTTTGGGTGATCCATCCTTTTAATAACATTCACAGTTGTGTCATAAGTAACAATTCTGCCTAAAATGTTTCTCCCTAAATTTATCAAGAGACATAAAAAGAAAAACTAATGAGATTATTTTTTATTTTTTAAAAAAACAACAAATTAAAAACTGACTTATTAAACTGACTTTTCGTTTAACTTAAAAAAGATCTAGTTTTACAACTTTCAGCTTCATTTTAACAGTCAGTTTAATATCATTTAAAATCAAGTCATTTGTAATTAGATTTTAAAGCTTTCAAAGTCATCTTTTCACGTTGTACACAAATCTTGAATTTGTTCTTGAAAATACCGGATAGAATAAATGTTTGTAAATTCACAATAAAATGTATGACTTTTAATCCTAAACTTTGCTTTACAAACCTGAGCACAGTTTGAGATGCTGTTGAGATGTCTTCTGAACAAAAAAAGTCTCCATTTGCTACCCATTTAATCTCATCGCTGCCTAGAAAAAAACTGCTTAGATCTCATTTGTGAGTTTTATTTCCTATAGGAATCCATGAATGAAAGTATAAAATCTTCACATAATTAATTTCCGAGATGAGGATTAGTTTACCATTAGCTGCATGTAAGATTCGCAGCACCTTTAAAGATCCGAATACTGTTGTTTATCAAGTTGATGCCATTTTCTTAGTGTGTTTACACTGTAATGATGCTGACTTTGATCCTTGTTCGAAACACTTGTTCAGACAATGTAATGTACACTGTAATATAAAAGCAATGAACTTAAATCAGTTGCAAATCAAAGTTGCGAACAACGCATGTATGTACATCTGGTTATGTGTGTGTTTGAAAATAAATAAAAAAGCTGACACCTAGGGGGAAAACCCCTGACAGTGAGAAATGTGTTTGTTTGTTTGTTTGTTTGTTTGTGTATGTGTGTGTGTATTAACATGCTGACATAATGCATTTCAGTGCATTTGAGTGCCAATGTAAACATGACACCCTCACACAGAAACACTTATGTAGTGACAACGGTGGCCGTGTTGATTCAAATAACTCTAATTCCCTCTCTCTCTTACCTCGTTCTCGCACACAGCCAGTCAACGTGAGCCATTAAGTCATTATTGTGAGTTGTGGCTATATTTGTGGATGTATATTGCTGTGTTGCATAGTTATGCTTCTGTTTGCGTAAGGGTAAGTATGTTTATTTACAGCACCGCTGAAGTATATATTACGTTTGTATATGTGTGTGTGTGCCAGTACAAGGGGTTGGGGGCCTCAGGGGCCCTTGCTAATGAGCTATCTGTGTGTATTTCTAACAAGAACGCACTACGGCGCTCACAGCACTGTCATCAGGGGCCGTGGCTGACCTTGCTCTGCTGCTAGGCTCTGTCATTTGCTATATTTATGGCACCGGCACCTATTTTGTGTGTGCGACTTTATAAAAGTGGGGAGGGAAAGAAGGAGCCCGTTCAGGAAGCAAATACTGTGTATATCAGCATAATGAATCAAGTGCCTGAGCGGGCGAGAGAGTGTGAGGGAGAGAAAGAAAACGAGTAGGAGGAAAGGAGATCCATTTTTCTCTGCTGCTTTTTCCCCTTTTCCGCCACAAACCCCCGCGGTTAGTATTCCTTCAGTAAGTCATTGGGTCCCTCTGTTTTATTTTGTCTCCCTCTAACTCAAACTCTCAGTGGTTGGAACGCATGCTAATTTTGTCCGTTGCTTTATCACAGACTTTGCCATGCGTTCAGCGATCACTCACTGGGGAAAGATCATCCTCATATCACTCACTCGATATAGGCTCTACGGCGACTTCTGCGCGTCTCCGATATTGCCTCGCTCTTTAAACTAACGTGAAACACCGTTGCAATGTTTACTTGACGTTTCGGCAGCATTACCACGGCAGCCTAGTGCAGATAACGGCCCAAACCTGAAAACAGACTGAAAACCTGCATGTCCGCGCATGTATTTGCGCGCTCAAACGCCTGTCAGTATGCAAAGCCCTGGGAGGCAGGTTAAAAGACAGCAGCGCCGCGCAGAATACTCATTGGATGTTGACGCGAAAGAGCGCGTTTCCATCACCAAGAGGCACGTGGATCCAAGCAGGCAGGACACATGAGTGGAAGATAACACACCAGCAGAGAGAAACGGGCCTGGCCAAAAGTAAAAGTTTTTAATTCTGTCCTCCAGGTTTGAAAGCTTACTCGTCTCTCCATCCATACATCCTCACCCGAGGAAGTTCTCCGTCAGAAATCTATTCAAATCGCATTTTCTCCAGCTTTTATTACATTGCGCATCATCCTATCACCACATGACAAATCACCTGTAAGACTGGAGACAGACTGGGTCCCGCTGCCCGCGTTCCATCTCCAACCGCAACGTACTTTATTTACGTCCTTCAGCCCTAAACAGATCAAACTCGGGAACATACCCTCATCGCAAGGACCTGCTGTCTGTCTCAAACTTTCAGGAAGCGAAGAGATAAGGCAGAAAGAGTGTCAACAACTCCACACCTGATGGAGCCACGCAAAAGCACTCACCCGCGCGCATACAGGATAGTCTTCTCCTAATAAAGTTGCCGATGAGAGTGTCGGAGAGGATAATTAGTTTATCCCGACACATGACAGCGGCACCGGCTGAATTGTTATTATTTCCCCTCTCCCGTTGCCGTGACACTAGCGACGCTTCTGTGCCCCAGCCACCTCTCCCCACATCCAGCTCCGCGCCACTTGATATATTCCTAATGTTCCTTAATATTTTCATTTTGATGTCATTTGTGGCCCCGGTTTTTAAATATCCGCTCGGTAATAATGTTTAATTTCAAGGGTCAGTCTGCCAAGGAGTATATTAAAGCAGATAAAACTCATTTTCCAAAGCTCCAATATCGCGCCCAGATCAGGTTAGGAGGCCAGCCGCCGCGAATATTTCATCTTTTATCATGCCGATAATGGGCCGATGACAGAGGCGCGTTATTACAATGAGAGAATTGCTCATTTTCCAGGAAAGGGACGGGGCTGTGGGAAGCTGGGGGGTCTGGGAGTGTGTGAGCGCGCGTGTGTGTGTTGCATGCTTGTGAGAGTGAGCGCGTGTGCCGGCTCACTCAATAAAAGGCAATTCTTCCAAAGAGGAGAGCAGAGAATGGAGAGGAGAAGAGGGGCGAAGGGGGTGTGGGGAGGAAAGCAGCTTGCTCCAGCCCGCCTTTGCTCTTATTTGATTGGGATGAATAATAAATGCAGCCTGGGTGCGGCGGTCAGGAGGCTGAAGAGGGGAAGGTGATGAGAGCTGATTTGAGGAGGGCTGCTTTGGAATTAACCTCTTTAATTGAACCATTAGGAAGAAACAAAAGATGATGAGAAAGGTGTGGAGGGGAGAAGAGGGAAGGAGAAAGAGGAGACGGAGGGGGGCACGGCTCATCAGGACTTCAGGAATTGGACCTGAAAGTGGAATGACTATGCAAGCCATCTCGGGCCCTCTAGCCCATAATAAATAGACCCAATCAGGGGGGTCCCGGGGGCCAGCTGGGTCCTGTACAGGTCAGACCTATTAGACTCAGATCAGCCTGCGCCATCACATCACTCAATCTAAGCCACTGTGATCATCTTAATCCAGTTTTTCTTCCCTTATAGCCCACACCCCAATAGCTATATACAGCGGGCCAGAGCGGCACTGTATCAGTGAGGCGATACTGCATGACCCGCATCGTCTAACTCGGGTGAAAAGGTAACCTATCCTAACCTGCGTGGTTAGATGTTTAGGCAAGCATCCCTATATCTACACCTGAACTGCATATCAAGGGTGTGATCCTTAAATCACAACATCTTAGCAATGCCCTAACAACCAACTTAACAAGTGCATAGTAACATGCTAAAAACACTCCAAACATCAAAAGCATTCTAACATCCTGGCAATCATACAAATGTGAAACGTACAGACGAGGTATTGGATAAAATAAAGCATAGACTAAAAAGTTGTTTAGGGTTTAAAGGAAGATAGGTGAGTGAGGATTATAGCAGCAGACTGAATAACTGTATTTAGAGGAGGACTCGGGTTGCCCCGGGTGGTAATGTTCGACTCAAATGCCAGCCTTTAACAGCAGGGGATACAAGAACTACACTCATCAAATCATTCCCCCCTCTCTCTCTTTCTCTCTCTCTCTCTCTCTCTCTCTCTCTCTCTCTCTCTCTCTCTTTAAAGTAATCAATGTACCAGCATTGTGCAACAGCACCAGGATAGTCTATCAACCCCCTCCCGAGTTCATGCAAATATTAGAGCGCCTCTTTTAAGTGATATGAACTGTTTTAGCATGGAAGGCAAGGCATGTAATGTCGTAAACTGCTATGTAAGTACCGTACATTAAGATATTTTAATTTGAGCCATAAAGTGTTACAAGATAAAAAAGTACTCAGTTTATGTTGACCTGGCTTGAGGCCAGTCAGGCAAAAAATAAAACATCTCATGGTAACATCAAGTCTAAACCCTTAAAAGATATATACAGAAATCATTTAGCTACTCGCCCTCGTCATTCCAAACCTGTATGACTTTCTTTCTTCTGCAGAACACAAAAGAAGATATTTTGGTAACAAACAAACACTGGCCCCCATTGACTTCCATTGTTTGGACACAATATTTCTCAAAATATCTTCTTTTGTGTAATATAAACATTTTGAACAACATGAGGGTGAATAGAATTTATTCTTTAATAACTATCCCTCGGGATTGTTCATCGAAAAATAAAAATTCTGTCATCATTTACTCACCTTCGAGTTGTTCCAAATATGTATAAATGTCTTTGTTCTGTTGAACACAAAGGAGGATATTTGGAAGAATGCTTATAACCAAACAGTTTTTGAACCCCATTGACTACCATAGTAGGAAAAAATACTTTTTTTGTTGTTCTGTTGAACACAAAATAAGATATTTTGAAGAATGTAGGACAGCAAACCATTCTAGGGCACTTTTGACTACCATTGTAATTTTTCCTACTATGGTAGTCAATGGGGTCTAATAACTGTTTGGGTACAAGCATTCGTCCAAATAACTTTCTCTGTGTTCAACCAAACAAAGAAGTGTATACAGGTTTGGAATAACTAGAGATGAGTAAATCATGACAGAATTCTCATTTTTGGGTGAACTATCCCTTTAAGTCAGTGGTCACCAACCCTGTTCCTGGAGATCGACCGTCCTGCAGACTGCAGCTCCAACCCTGCTTCAGCACACCTGTCTGCAATTATCAAGCAAACCTGAACACCTTGATTAGATAGTTCAGGTGTGTTTGATTGGGGTTAGAGCTGAAATCTTCAGGACGGTCGATCTCCAGGAGCAGGGTTGGTGACCACTGCTTTAAGTGTTTCAAAGGGTTTAAACCTTGCATGTAATTACATTACATTTTCACAGAAAACCACATATTAGTCAACCACTAGTTCAAGGAATTAGTGGTCCTCAAAAAAACATAAAAAGCAGTAACGAAATTTTATTGGCTTCAAAATTCATCAAAGCTTTAGTGTGGATTATACAGTATGCAAGTTTTATAGCTCAACTATGATCAGATTAGAAAAAAAACAAATCTACACAAAATATGTAATTAATTTGACCTTTTCATTGTGGTTACAGACTAGTCCTAGTCCAAACCCCATTTTAGGCAAGCCAAGTGTCAGACAGCTGAGCTCTAATCTTATCTGTAAATATAGGAAAGTTAGTCAAAGGTAAGATCATAAGGCTAGAGTAAGAATGTGTGCGACAGATGAAGAGATGGAGAAGAGGAAGAAGGACAGAGGAGGTGGGAAAGGTCCCCTGAGCAGAGCAAAACATGTAAGGGGTGCCAAGTTGGTCCTACAACCCCCAGGCCAGGGCGGAGAGAAAGGGGGAGACGGGCCAGCAGGCTGGGGCACCTTGGGGAGTTGAGGAGGAAGTGGCATGCACCATGTCTCTTGCTCCTGTTGTTCCCTCATTTGATTTTGATGAATAATGCATGGAGAGGGGGGCCCAGTCTTAAAGGGGCACCGCTGCCACAGTGGGAGTCATTACTGAGCACGCCGCACTGATGAGAAGAAAGAAAGAGAGAAAGAAAATGAGAGAGAGAAAGAAAGAAAGAGAGAGAGAGGCAGGGGGATGGGGATGGAGACAGAACGCAAGAAAAACAAAAAAACAGTTATTTGAATCTTCTTCAGAGAACAAAAATGAGCTTCATTTTACATCAAATTAAATTGTTAATTTATACAACATTTATAATTTACACAACAAGTCACTTGATTTTAATTTATTGCTTACAGAAATATTACACTTGATTGTTTTGCATGTGTCCAAATTTCAACTCAAGTGACATATCATTACCCTTAGCCAGAGTTTCACTCGTTTTCTAGCAAACACCAAAACGAAATAAAGTTCTGAAACGTCAGTTGGACGTTCTCATGAGCAAAACAAAGCTCAGCAGGATGTGAAAAATAAACCACATGACACTGTTCTATGTCAGTTTGGTGGACGGCAATCTACGCTCCCTTTAGACATGGGTCACAGTACAGTCACACCTGCTTTACAAAACAAGTGAAATGCAGCATACGCACGTCTTCCCTCAAAAGGAACGGCTTTCAATTTTGGCATTACACCCCAGTAAGCCGATTTTATAGAGCAGAGTTGCTGACTCACATGAGGAAAGGCATTTCCTCTTGAGACCCGACACTGACTTCCGTGAACATGGTGAAGAAAGTATGGTGTTCAAGCAGAAACGGAAGGCAAAGAGAGGCAAGCTAATGCTACAGAAGGGGATGCGGCAGGCGCAGAACAAGGTGTCATCACTCATTGTGATTGGGTATTACAGTATGACGGATGGGACCCCGCGGGCCACTGCGCGTCTCCTCCGTGCTTATTACGGCTGTTCTTAAGTGGGAGTTGATTTAGCTTAAATAGGTTGTTTCATAAGGAGAAGACACCGGCGCTGTCACCGCATCTCTATTCCCTCGCACTGTATCCTGCCACTTTAATTGAATAATGCCTCCTCTACATACCTATTAGTGTGCTTAGCTACATACCATGCCCCTATAATTGCTTATACAACCGAGCTAATTCTACCGCTACCTCTCTTTTCATGAGATATTTCACGCGGTTAATATAGAGTGCGCCGGTGAGAATAAAGACGGCTTGTTTAAAAGGTTATCAGGTCCAGGCGGCGCGTGTTGTCTTTTATCCGCCCGCCGTGATTATTCGTGTAATCATTAAGTTGCAGTTTATCGGGTTTTAGGGCCTTTATTAATTAGTATACGTGAACAATTTCATGCCACGTTTTACGCGCGTTATTAGTGTCACATGATTTAGGAGCCATTGAAAATGTATCTGAGATCACAATGGCTCTGCTTTAATATTATTCAATTAAACGAAGACATTCTGTGTGTCACATGATCCTAGGTGCTTTAATATTATGACTAGACTATCGTCTCTCTATATGGCTCTCTCTATGGACCTCTTATGACCTAAACTGAATATTGTTATGTATTTGCATTTATTTGCAGCAAATGAAAACTAGAGAAACAGGTCAAAATAACAGAAAAGATGTTTTTTTCAGACCTCAAATACTGCAAAGAAAACAAGTTCATAATCACTTTTAAGCATAATGTATTTAGGAAAAGTTTAAAAATATCTTTTATGTGATAACCTCGATTTTATCACAGTTTTCATGTGTCTTGTCATGCTGTCAGTCTTTTACATTGCTGTTGGATGATTTTGTGTCGCTCCTGATGTTTGATTTTGTGGAAATTCAACAGAAACTGGACTGGAATGGCCACAATACATCTAATGCTGATTTAATTAAAATTTAGAATGGTCTCATAATTTTTTCCAGGGTTGTAGATATAATCGTACATCAGCTGGTATATTTGGCAGACAACAAGGTGTTTGGCCCTGGGGTTTATTTGTGGATGTAGCAAAGTTTTTGGCTGTTTAGAGCTGTCCAGTCAGCACCATCAACAGAACCCACTGACATCAGCACCACGGACAGCTCCAAATAACCATTCCTGCACGCCATGTGCATTTCAAACAATGAAATTAAACATTTCACTTAAAAAAAAATGTGCGTTTGTTTTCCCATTCTAAAGCCGTTTCTGTGGAACATAAAAAATAATCGTTAATCTTCACATACGTCTTTTCACAAATATGTTAGAAGTGTCTGTAAGGAAAAATGATGTGATGTTATTGGTGCTCAACCTGCTCCATAGCTGCTATATTTGATTTGAGAGCTGCAGCAGAGAGGAAAATCATCAGTGAATAATGACTTAAATTTCAGTGTGTTTATCACACAAAGATAGCATACGGCTTCAGAGCATAAACGAGATTCAAGAATACTTTTACTGGTGCTTTTATCATGCATGGCAGCCTGTGGTCACCATGTGATTTTATTAAAAAATCTTTTTTAAGAGAAAACAAATTCTGTAAAAAATATATATTTCTTTTTTGTATTTCACCTGTGTACACTGGACCAATGACAGATTGTTGTGAGTGTCACCCTATCTAGTCTACACAACATTACATTTTTTAAATCCTCACTAACACTAACAAGAATGTCTGCTTGTTTACCTTTGAAAAATGGTATATCATGGTGGGTCATATAATTTTATTTACAACAGAATTTTTATATTATATGATTATTAATAAAATTAATATTGTCATATTATTGAGCAAGAATAATCTCCTGTTTATGTACAAGAACAAATCTTTCCCTATTGGTCACCGGAAGGGTGACAAGACCTGTGTATATTCGATGTTGTTGTAAAATTCAATAATGCACTTTTATTGCTTGATCTATTAGCTTACATCATTTAACTTAGTTACAGTCACATCGCTGATAAAGTAACAGGCTGTAAAATAAACTCTATTGTGAACACAACGTAAACTTCTGTTTACAAGGTTGTTGGTATTAACTGCAATGATGCATTGGATTCTAAGCTCTGGGATTTAGAAGGGATGCTAATGCACAAACATTAAGGCGGCGGCGGAGGTGGAGCGGTGAAAAACCAAATACACACAGTCTCTCTCTCTCTCTCTCTCTCTCTCACACACAGACACAGGTGATGCCAATTATGCTGCCAGTCATTCCCCACAAACCTAAACATTTATATTTGTCATCAAACCCCTCAAATGCACAACCGTATCTGTCCCACCCTACACAACGCCAGCACTGGCTGCCTGAGGTGCCCGCTGGTTCCGCATGATTGATGATGCCGATATACAGGCAGATCATTTGGGTGCCCCTCTCTACCAAGGACGTAAATCACATCAGCCCACTCTAATGATTTCTCCCAGACCCATTTGGCAGAATCCACAATAACCTATTGAGCCCCGCACAGGGACAAAAAAAAAACATCAATAAAGTCAAATAATGATTTTATTTAACCACTTTTTCAAGGATTGACACCCGAGGTTGGATGGGGAGATAAGCTTATGGAAACGGTCAGGGTGTCTTGATATGTTAAATGTTAGGGTCATAACATCATAGTTGCAGGTGTTTTAAAGAGTAAAGTTGGGTTTGGTGTACTACACCCCTCAGACTGTTGTTATCAGTGATGAATGACGATCTGGAGAGCAGATTTGGACTCTCGAGGGCTTGAGGGGTGACCCACTTTAACTTTTCATTAAAACGTCCAGCCCCGGCCAAGCCTTGATTTGTTCCTAATTGATGAGGCCATTATGATCTAATTAACAACACAATTTCAAAGTGACACTTACTTAGGCTTCTTCATAACAGTGGGAAGCTAACTGGCACCAAACGCTCATATACTTAAAGATATTTTACAAAGTAAATCACTACTGAGCCAAATAATTTTAGCCACCACTTCATTTTGTATTCATAAAACACAATAATTTCTTTGCTAATTGTGGAATTATAATGTACCTGAGCAGTTATGTTCCTTATATTCCGGTAATGTCAGGGAATTTGCCAGGTTAAGTACGAATGCAGCCCAGATCTGCATTACTTGACATAACAATTGCCTCTTGAGAAATGTTGCATAAGGTGAAAAGTTCAGAGATTTGGTTCACAGATTTCTCTTTTCCCTCCATTTCAGCTGCCAAGTTTATGCCAGCATTCAGTAATTGAATGCAGTGATTGAAATGTAAAAGTTTGTTGTTGATGTGGCTGGCAGTGCAACAGATCACGAAACGCCTGCCAGACATTTCCTTACGGTCCATGCCAAAGATTCGTTCATTGAGTTGCAATGATCAAGATTAAAAACGTGTATAAATAGTTTAGATCCACTTCTGCCTAGTTTAGTCCCTTCTGAAACAAATTCAAGGAACAGGCTAGCAGTTGTGTCTGTGTAATTCAAATAAAGCTTTAACAATTAATCACCCTTTTTGTTACCGTTTAAACATACATGATGTTTGAGGCTTTTACCAAAATTGCACACGCTGGTCTGATCTTAAACTTTTGATCTGTTTAGTCAATGATCCTTCCGGATAACCTGAAACACCAACAAAAATCTCAGTTTATCCAGAAGTGGCTTTTAGTAGATCCTTATATGATCCCTTTGTGATCCTATAGAATACGTTTCAAATAATGATTGCGGGTTTCAAATCCTTCAGGATTTTAAGATTGTACACCGGATTCTGAGGACGCAAGCAAATCTGATGGAGATAGAGCCAACAAAAACCTGTAGCTGGTGTAGTAGCTGCTTGCTATATGAAATTCACAGTGTCCTAATGTTAAAGGTGCCGCGTGTAACTTTTTGGAGGATCAATTGTCAGAAAGGCAATATAATATACATAACTATGTCTTCAGAGGTGTATAAAGACCTAACATAATGAAGCGTTATGTTTTTATTAGCTTAGAATGAGCTATTTATATCTACATACACCATGGATCCCCTTAAATGGAATTTGTCATGTTGTTTCTACAGTAGCCCTAAACGGACAAACTGTTTCATAAATATGTCATCTTCTTCCGCAAAGAAGCGAAAACGTGACGTCATCAGACCCTGTGTCTGCCGCCATAGTGCTTCAAAAGGGAGGGGTGGAGTGAGCCGTTGGTTGCAATTCGCAACCTTACTGCTAGATGCTGCTAAATTTCATACACTGGACATTTAAAACTGTCCCAATGATGTACACACCACCTTCTTACATCACATTTGTCATCATTCTACCACATTACAAAGACTGGTTTTAGCAGGGTGCCATATGTAGAAGTTCTGATTCAGGCAGGGCCATCTTGGCAAAAGTCACTTCAGTGAATGCGTATATGTGCATGCTTTATTTTCTCGGAGTTACAATATGGTTCTATTCGAATAAGCTTCCCATTCCCAGGACAAGTTTTCTGTGTGTGTGTTTGTGTGTGTGTGTGTGTGTGTGTGTGTGTGTGTGTGTGTGTGCGTGCGTGTGCTGTGCGTGTGTGCGTGTGTGTATGGGTGTGTAGAGAGAGAGCCAAGAACTAATAAAAAGAAAGAATGGATGAATGGTTAGACGAAGAACTTTCTTTTAATTTCCAGTCCAGAGGGAAATGTGCATATACAATTACAGCACATGCCAGCGGAGCCAGTAAGAGCAGAACAGCATTAAAGTGAAAATAGAATGAAATACAAAGAAATAAGATGATCTGGGTCCTTCTCGGTTCTTTCCTTCACCTATGATCCTCCAGCCACACACACACAGACGCACACAGTCCATCACGCAGGAAATGATAAATGTAAGTAATGCCACTGTAATCCATTATTAAGAACTGGCAGTTAGCATGAATAATAAGAATAAGAAGTTGGTAAGGGAGGGGATGGGCTTCTTTCTTCAAACTCAATTATCATCTTATTACAAGCACTAAGTGGCCTCATATTAGGGTCACTGCCCTTAATTTCAGGGGGGAAATAATTGGTAGCCCCCATAATAGCAATACACAGACACCATTTAGCAAAGCCCGGGGGGGTCCTTTGGGCTAATCAATGGGAAGTCTGATAACACAATGACCGCTGTCTGAAAAGTGTCCGTCTCTGTTTGTCTTTGGTGCCTGTCAAACTTCAGCGAGACTAAAAAATGTGATAATTATATAACATAGCTGAACATACATTATTTAAACATCTGCACATTTGCAATTACGTTAAAATCAGACTGGAGATACTTATTTTTAGCATTGTTGCACCCTTAAACTCATTTAGATGTCTGAGCACCTTTGGATATATATGATCTGTGAGTTCTCGTGTGGCTCTCTCAACTATCGCATTTAATTTTGAGGTAAATTGTATCCCTGTGAGCCAAATGGAATGAAAGGCTTCCGAGAGGCAGATATACGGAAATCATCTCTCTAAAGTGATATTGATATCAGATTTGACCGAACACACATTCACAGCCCTATTTTTACTCCCCAAAATATGCGCCTGAGGTCTCAGGAGAGACCAGTCAGAGATGAAATAATCCATCTGTATTGTAAAAGTAGTTTTCTTATTCAAAGAGCAGCCCCTCAGGTCCTCTGTTTTGTAGATTGAGAGTGACACTGCCCATAGGGCTCCACACATTGAACGCTTTTAGAATTGCCCTCTAAGTTAGTTACCCGATCCTGTGGACACTGCAGATTCAATAAAACACCTTCCTGTGTGCTCGCTTTTATCGCCCGCATACCCTCAATCCAGCCTTCTTCTCACCTTCGCTGCTCTCTCCGTTTCATCAATGCTTTGCTAACTTGACTAGTTAAATTGGTAATGTACAAACGGGCTTCATTAAACAGAGCAGAGCGTGTGGCTAGCAGAATGGTACATTTTTCCTTAGCGGGGCACAAAGCTTAAAAAAGTTTAAAACTGCAAAAAATATAATATAAGTGTTAGTAGTTTTCATTTGGAGTTGAACGGAACCAGAGTTCAAAACCAAACTTAATCAGCATTCATTTTCATAGATAGTTTTCAGACGGCGTGACCAAATTTAAAGAAGGTGAATTTTGCCACCTACAGCATCTGTGTAACTAAAAAACTAATATGCAAAAAACAGTGTATTTAAAAAAGCATTTAGCTAAGAGGGGTATATGCAAATCTCTCGTCTACACGGGTTCCGTCCTTATTATCAATATCACAATTGCATTTCCTCTAACCATTATTTCTTCTTTATTTCCCAGGAGTGAGAATTAAAGGAGGTGCTCATGAAGCCTGAGGGTACATGACATCACTGTGCAAAACAATTAAGTTAAAGACTCTTAGGGGATCTTTTAAAACTCTCCGTTATGATCGTCTTTGCCCCATAGGTTATTTCATCTCTTACCTTGAGAATAATCTTTTCCCAGAAGGCTCCTTAAAAGTAAATACTACGCAATTACTATAACTGAGCCGTGAGATCCGATTGGACCTTATCTGAATTATTCTGTATTAAACTTGTAAAAAAAACAGAACAATAATTATGTATCTTTTACAGATGGAATAATTCTATTTTTAAAATACAGCCGCTGAAAAAATTAAGAGAGAATTTCAAAATCAGTTCTTCTGATTTTAAAATGTATTATTTATAGTTATGTGTTTAGGAAAAAAATTATCATTTATGTTTCGTTCTGTAAACTACTAACCATATTTCTACCAAATTTCAAATAAAAATATTATTTCTATTTGCATTTATTTGCAGAAAATGAAAACTGGGGAAACAGGTCAAAATACAGTAACAGAAAGGATGCTCTGTATTTTTTCAGTCATCAAATAAGTGTGCATGTATTTAAGAAAAGTTCAAACATTATTTTTATTTTTTATGTGAAAACCGCTATTTTTATCCCAGTTTTCATGCTGTCAGTCTTTCACATTGCTGTTGGATGACTTTGTCACTCCTGAGGTTTGATTTTCTTGACATTCAACAGACACTGGACTGGAGTGGCCACAATACATCTAGAAATGCAATTTAAATGAAGATTTGGAATGGTCTCTTAATTTTCCACGGCTGTATATCATATTTGTCAGCCGTATCTCAGCGTTTGCCGAAGCTGTCAGATATTTATATATAAAAACACACACAAAAAAAAAAAACAGGGTGAGACTACTTTATAAAAAAGCGATTTGAGTGACTTGTTTTCTCTTACCAATATAAATTTACATGTCACCAAAGGCACTGTGAGCCAACTCATTTGAGTTTAAAACAAAATTGTATTTTAAAGGCCTTATAATGGGGGGGAAAAATCATGAATTGAAATTGTTGGCACACACAGAATGTCAATGCCTCCTCAGCCTGCCATAACCAATTTATATTTTCTCTAATAGTTCTTAAACAGTCAAAGGAAGTCACCGTGCGTTCTTCTAACCTGTGCTGGGCCTCCCCAAGAGACGGGGCTGGTCAGAAGTCAAGATCATTTTCATTCCTCTCGCCTCGGTTTCCAAGGCACCAGCGCAAAACAGCTCCGCCTTCCTCCAGTGCTTTACTGGGCAAAGTTTTATCTGTCTCTGAGGGAGATGCTGAAGTATTTTAAAAGGTAATTACTACAGTTTTGGGGGTTGTGTTGTGGGGGGTTCTACACAGAGGAAGAGACGCAGAGAAAGAAAAAAATGGAAATATGTAAATAGAAATCAGGAAGTTTAGTGGAGCTGGGGTGTGAGTGTGTGCATGGGTGATCTAATGTGCTGACCTGACCTGTGTGGTGAGTGTTTTGGTGATAAGGGCTGCAGGTGAGGTGGGGGTTCAGTGACAGTTCAGTAGTTGTAATTATTTTCAGGTTAGGTCACTCTCCCTGAGAGGGCAGAGGTGACGGAGGCTGGAGAAGAAGGGAGCTAGGGGTTAGGAGGTCACAGTGTGGTTAGCAGTACTGTTCTCTCTCTCACTCTCACACACACACACAGACACGGCCCGGCTCGGCACCTGCCCTGAGACATAAGAGCAAGCGATGAGATTCATAAATGCGTCACATTATAATGCCTTGTGATGCTGAAACTTCAGCTGAGAGACACTTGAGATGTTTTGAGAAAAACATATGGCTCAAATTTATTCTGCATTAGAATATAAAAACTTGTATGGGGAGTATGAAACATAAAGATATCTTGTAAAACTGAATTGATTAATAAGCTTTAGTTCTCCAAACTACAAAAACTTCTGACATTAAAACAATTGGTCTAATCTTCACAGAATCATATATTTAGCTTCACAGCAAGTGGAAAGCAGTACAGATCACCCCAAAATTTTAATTTGATCATAAATTACTCGCCCTCATGCCATATCAATATGAGTTCATTTTTTTAGTTAAACACAAATAAATGTTTTTGTCGCCCAGATGAGAACCAATAAGACTTGAAGTTAGTGCTCAGATCTGCATATTTATTACAGTTCAATTTTGCTAAATACGATTTAAATAACATGCATCTCTCATACACGTTTAGTTTTGCTTCAGAGACCAGTTTTTAAGCCTAACAAAGTTTTAATCCAGTGGAGTCATTTGGAACACTTAAATGATGTAAAATCTTCATTTTTGGGTGAACTATTTCTTTAAGTACTTAAAAGGATAGTTTGCCCCAAAATACTAATTCTGTCATCATTTACTCACCCTCTTGTCATTTCAAAACTGTATGACTTTCTTTCTTTCACAGAACACAAAAGGCGATGCTTCAAACAAAGTTGGTAACCTAACAGCACCCATTCACTTTTATTGTATGGACACAAACTAACGCAAGCGAATCTGTTCGGTTAACAACTTTCTTCAAAATATCTTCTTTTGTGTTCTGCGGAAGACAGAAAGTCATACAGGTTTAATATGAGAAGAAGGTGAGTAAATCAATAAAATTGTCATTGCTTTAAAGCAAGAGAACAGTAAATAATGACAGAACAATGATTAAGTAAATAATGACAGAATTAGCATTTATTTTATTTTTCAAGCCTTCGTCAGTAATAAAAGATCACTGCTATTTACTTCCCGCAGATTTGAATGCAAATATGTTCCTATTACTAACACTTTTTCTCCCCAACCCACCTCACAGTAGTGTTACAGCTTGCGAATACACCGCAAAAGAGCTTTTCATTTACAAGGTGAACTCGGGCCAGCAGTACAACATGCCCCAATACAACCCCCCCCCCAAACCCACTCAGCACTACGGCCCTTCCCTTTTCTTTCCTTCTAAATACACCCGGCCCTTTATCAGTGCAATTACCACACAAACAGATCCATCACAACCCCAACTGTCCTCTTGAATCGCCTCCCTTTCCACGGGCAACCTAATTAGTCCTAAAGAGAGAAAACTGACGCTAGAATAGAGAAAGAGAGAGAGAGAGAATGGTCCTATCATGTCCTTCTCTATGTGTTCGCAATTGTGATCGTGTTTATCTATTTCTCCCTCGCTTTCTTTTTTTTGTTTTCCCATTCTTTCTCTCTTTATCAGCGAAGAGAAAGCCTTCAAAGGAACGATTGTGCAGGCGGCAAGCTGAAGTGGCCTGTTGGTAACGGCAACAGTGAAGGCGGACAACACAACCTAACAAACATGGTTGCATCTAATCAGGGCCCTCGGTTAATGTAAACAATGTCATTTTTTGCCCTTAATGAGCCAATTTTCCCCGGACACGAGAGGCTAACAATTGGGGCAGCGCCTTTGATGTTCTTCATTTGAAGGTTTGTTTGTGATTGCCGGCACTTTTGTTTGGAAGCCCCGTGCCGGGCGTCTTTCATCTCGCTGAAAAGGGCGAGTCAGGTCTCACTTGGACGCAAAAAGTGAGAATTGGAGAGAGAGAAAGAGTGATGACATACCCCCTATTTACCATAAACAATCTCTCATCAGCTGATCCTCCCTCCCCTGCTTTCTTTCCCCAAACCCTCTTCCTCTTTTCACCCTCCTCTTCAGAAAACACACGCGGGCACATCAAGGAATAAACCAAGCACATGGGTTTGGTGTCTATAACTATCAAATGGCGGGCTCATTAAAAGGCGCCCCGGTGAGGATGCATGTGTGTGTATGTGTGTGTGCCGTTGACGGGGCTTAATTAACATGAGCCTGACAAAAGGTGACGCAGACCAGAGAGGCAGCCGGTGAGCCAGGTGTGTGTGTGCGCGGTGCCTTTCAACATCACACTGCGCAGACATCCCACGCTGACCAGTATCGCCCATGTTCGGGAGCGAGCGAGAGAGAGAGAACTAGAGCGTCAAAGCACAGATCAGGATAATTAAGCGTCTACTTTCCATAGATAGAATTAAACTATTTATAATGTGTCAACTCCCATGTGCTGGGAACAAGACTTAAATGTACTTTTGGGGGCCTGTAAAAGTTACGCAAGAAAGTTGAAAAACAAGCAGGACGGAGTTTCTTTTTTCCTGGGTGTAGTGCACAATGTCACTGAAGAACTGCAAATTATAGAAAGTAAAAACAAATATTCAACTTTTAAAGACACAAGCGCAACCTATGGGTCTAGGGGTTTTGGTCAAGTAAACTCTTCCAGGGACGGAGCACACACACAAACGCACACGCTCGGTGAGTCGGGGGCCTCTGGGGCCTTGTCATCGCACCTGCTGGGCCCTGCGGAAGCCAGCTGTCAGCTCACATGTGCAACGGACTCTATATGTAAGTGTGTGTGTTTTCTAGAGGTGAGGGGTGATGATGTCCAAGGGAGAGAAGAGAGGACAAGAAGGAAAACAGATAGAAAGAGAACAAATGCAAATAAGAACCGAGTGTCTTGAAGGTTTCGTGCTCAGTTGTAAAGGTAACAGAAACAAGCGGAGCAAAAGCAGAAAAGGTTCTTGCAAAATTCTACTCTAACAAGGCAACTGCCCAGTAACAAAGGTTGTGTAAAAAGTGATTTTTAAAGCAGGAGCACTACTGAAGTAAGCAAAAGCAATCTGTTATATCACGCCACTGAAGATGGAGAAGAACTGCACGTTCTGACAGTCACTTCTCATTTGCTCTACAGGGGGAAAATTTGACAGGAGGACAGAATTCAAAACCGTACACCGTACGCGAGCGGTGTAATGTGACACGACAAAAGACAATAGAAACCATTAAGAACAAGGTGTTTTTGCGCCGCATCGCATCCAGTGGGGACATCATTTCTGTTTATAATGGGTTCTACAGTCTTCTGTCATGTCACATTGCCCCACTAGCTTGCGGTGTGCACTCTTAAAAATAAAGGTGCTTAGAACGTTCTTCACAGCGATGCCATAGAAGAGCCATTTTTGGTTCCACGAAGAACCATTTAGTCAAAGGTTCTTTAAAGAACCATCTCTTTTCTACATTTTTATAATCTGAAGAACCTTTTGTAAGGCAGAAAGGTTCTTCGGATGTTAAACGTTCTTTATGGAACCATTTAGACAAAAAAAGGTTCTTTGGCAGCGTGAAGCACCTTCATTTTTAAGAATGTAGACAGGGTCTAAGGTGATCACATAAAATGACCATCTTCACACTGCACCAACGACAAAGACACGGCTAATCATTTAAACATAGACTTGAATACTCTTCATTACTCAATACAATAGGTTAACTGAATCCAAATATTCCGATATGATGTTTTGTGTATTCATTTTAAAGACAGATTAATCATTCATAAGTTAAATGAGATCCAACTAAAATATATTAAGAAGACAGCCTGAAGTGTGTAAAACACCTCTTCAATATGACAATGAATGTGCAAGCAGTTCAGTACAACTCTCACCATTGTGAAAACGAAAAAGGAAATGGAGATAATCGTACAAAGGACAGGTGTTCTATACATCTGACAGCAGAAAACAACAGATGTGTAACCTGCTGTGGATGAGAGGGAGAGAGGAAAATAGAAGGAGACACAACCCGTTTTGGAAAAATCAATAATGTTCACTGATATGAATCATTTCCCAGCAGGACTAACTCTGCTGTGCAATCCGGTTTGGTTCCCCTGAGGTCAAGTGTGCACGTGTGTGTTTATGTGTAAGCCTTAGAGACCTTTTACCAGACTGAAGTTGTGCTGGAATGTATTAGAGCATCCCATGTCAAAGCAGGCTAAAGTATGCTTGGCATGGGCCAAATTCCACTGGGCTATTCTCTCTACACGCTGGACCTCTCTTTAGAGGCCAGAGATACTTGTTTATCCCCATCAGGGTATGACAGGTCAGAGATTGTCTTTCAGTTTTTCTTTTGATTTGAATTGATGTGCGTAAGTAAACTAATGGAAGATTATGGCAGAATAGATAGAGCGCCAATAAAACAGACATTCAGGTTTTACTTACATGCCATTACTTACATTACTGTCTTTAACATTAAGAACATATTTTTCTGTTGAATTTATCACACAAAAAAAACACTTACATATCAGATTGTAACTGCCTGATGATCTAACAAAGGTGTAATTGCAAAATAGAAACCTTTATGGAACAATTTCCTTCACTAACGGGCGATTTCCCAGACACGATTAGATTAAGCCAAGACAAGGTCTTTCGTTAAATATAAGTAGTTTTTACAAACAGGCCTTAAAAAACCGTACTGGTGTGCATCTTGAGACAAAACACTGCACTAATATATTTTGAGATATGTCTGTACAAGTTGGTTTCAATTAAAGGAACAGTTCACCCAAAATGACAATTCTGTCATCATTTACTCACCCTCAAGTTGTTCCAAACTTTAATTTAAAACTTTAAAAAAGGAAAAATTGCTTGATATATTTTTTTGTTCTGTTGAACACAAAATATGATATTTTAAAGAATGTAGAAAATCAAACAGTTATTTTGACTATGTCATTTCCCCTACCGTGGTAGTCAATGGTGGCCAAGAACTGTTTGGTTACCAGCATTCTTCCAAATATCTTTCTCCGTGTTCATCAGAACAAAGAAATTTATACAGACTTGGAACACCTTGAGGGTAAAATGATTTTGGGGTGAACTGTGTCTTTAAGGGGCGATTCACACGTCTTTTGTGCGCGCAAGGTCGTTATTTTAAATGTAGACACGGTCGTGTCACGCATACAAAAAAAAGAAAAGATGGTGGAAAGAAAGAAAGAAAGAAAGAGAGAGAGAGAGAGAGAGAGAGAGAGAGAGAGAGAGAGAGAGAGAGAGAGAGAGAGAGAGAGAGAGAGAGAGAGAGAGAAGGGGCGTATTCGTAAAGAGGCTGATGTGGACTGCTCAACGAAGATTGGTGAGAGAAAAGAAACGGGACGGGGTCGAGGGGATAACGAGAAAGAAAGAAAGAAAGAAAGAAAGAAAGAAAGAAAGAAAGAAAGAAAGAAAGAAAGAAAGAAAGAAAGAAAGAAAGAAAGATGACCTGAAAATACAGTTCTATGTATATACTGTACATCTCAACTATATCGTGTTCACATGAACAAGAAACTGTGTTAATGTGTAATGAAAGCTTGTTTTACCCTCACTCGCTTTGTGCAATTATCAAGATAAGAGATAAGCTAGAGGCAAAATAATTGCCCAATAATGAGCCAGAATAAAGAGCGCTCTGAGAGACAAATCCATCAAAGACAGGACAGAGAATACAGACAGCTGGCTAATTATCAATGACCATTCCCTCTTACACAAATCGCTTTCCTTCCCATCTCCCCTTTTCTCTCCTCTCGCTCTCACTCCTCCCTGGAGAAAGCGTGAGTGCTTTGCATAGCGGCCGTGTGTTGTTTTGCAGGCTCGGAGGTGGGTCGAGTCGGACCGGCACTGGGGTAACGTTTCTCTACTTCCATCATGACCGAACCCCCTACTCTCCTCCCAACACATTTCCACACACCTCCCAACTCTACCCTCCTCCCTCTCCACGTCACCCCTATACACTGGCTGTCCCTATCTCTCCAGGAGGCAGTTGTCAATCATCAGCGTCTCTCAGAATCCCGCTGGAGCTCATTGTGCCCGCGGTCGCCGGCGGAGGCAAGCGCTCGGAGGCAGCGGCGGGTCGCAGATGGAGAGTGCGCTGTCAATCATTGTCACTAATTATTAATTTCTGTCACTCAGCCCCGTGGCAACCACGCTCTCCGGCTCTCCCTCCCTTCTCTCTCTCCCCCTCTCTCTGTGGCTTCTCTTTCCCTGGGTGAGTCGATTTGGTATGCCATCTCTGTGACGGAAGGTTCAACCTTTCATTATGTGTCACACACACACACCGTAGTCTCACCTAGGTCACTCCCCTTGACTCCCTGCTTAGTTTTAATTGTATTTTACCTACCTTGCTCAGACAAACCCTTTATACCCTCTGACCTCCCAGCTACACTCCGACCCCCCACCCGGACCTTCTCTGTTTCACCGTCCTACCTCCATCACCGTCAACACGGAGAGGAGGTGAGACAGGAGGAAAGGTGGATGGTGTGTTTGGGCCATAAAATAACATCTCATTTGATTACATCATTAGTTTGATTTGATGGGGAGGAAGTGACCTGTCGGGATGGACTTTGCAGGGCAGTTCTCCTCAACCTCTCATCTGGCCTGGTTTGCTCATTATCGCTCACTACGTTCTTCATGGGAGATTTTCCAGACAGTTCATCGCGCCCACAACCAATCTAAACTTTCTTACCTACTCACTTTATCAGTTCCCTCCCGTCGCCCGCTCCCGCAACTCATTCCCGCTTCTTTATTCATGCCGTCTCTCTTTACATCCCTCTGTTCATATCTCACTCTCCTCATGTTTTTCAGCCCTGCAGAGAAAAGGCGTGAAAAACCGAGATGAAGCAGCACTTATCAGAACCCTTCAGCACATCCTCAGTTCATTCAGAATCTGTGAGTAATGAAAACAGGATCCTTTCTGACATCTCCGAGATCCGGCAGCTCCCGACCAGACCCTCACGAACGTCAGCGGACAAATTAGACATCACACTGTAAACCAAACAACTTAGCATTCTTTTAAAACAACTGTCAGCTACACAAAGAACAGCGTTTAACCGTGACACGTAAGAACTCCTCATACGGCCTACATTACCACAGCAATTCTGCTTGATTACATTTCCTTTGAAGTCAAAGAGGCATGTCAGAGAAATGTTCTGTTGGAAACAGAAATGTCTGTTTTAATACACGAAAGAAATAACTGATGCAAGGTGGTAGCACGCTAGTTTTTAATGGTGTACACGTCATGTCGTACCCAGACTTAAAAGCCCATTGTATTCAGGAATTAGCCTATCATTCATTTCATTTTGTGTTCTCCTTTTTTGACATTGTGACTTGAAGAGTTATGGATTTAATTGCGAGAGGAACGGAAAAGCAAATTGGCCATTAATTACAGTTAGTGGTGGGAAAAAAATCGTGTCTGAGGATTCGAGGTGCAACTCTGAAAAGAAGAGAGCAAAATGTTCTTGTGAGCTGGTTTTTAGAAATGAACTGAGCAACAGGTATTTAATCAGGAAGCAAATGTTTCCTCCACCTGAACGACTTATGCAGTCCTCATGTAGCATCACAGGGCTCGACATAAAGGACTGCCCGATGGCCCGGGGTCAGCATGGGAGATCCTCGGGCCAGTTGAGAGAACTGTCAAATGCCTGATCGGGCCAGTGCTGTATCATCATGGAAAATGATCATTTGTACGTTTTTAAGACTTGCCTATTTAAATATTCCCAAGAAGATGCAAAAGAGGACTGGATTCGGTTCTCACGTGTTGTATGAGATATGCGCGCGGCCGGAATGCCGCATCAGACAACGCGCAAAATACTGAATTGAGTTCTCTTTCACGGCTTCTTACTCTTAATCAGACATATCGACACAAAATTATGCCAATAGATAACTTATTATTTTACAATGGTGCTTTTAACTTAAAAACACAATCAACACTTCATATCTGCATACATTAAAATCACATGCACTGCCAAAGCTTACAGGCTATATTATAATGAATGGAGATATTTTCAATTAGAGTTTATAATAAAAGTTCAAATGACACGTTGAAAAATGTGAATACATTGTTTTATTTACTTAACGTGTTAATAAATCAACTAATATTTTAATTGTTAAAGGGATAACTCCACCCAAAAATGAAAATCCGGTCATGAATTACTCAACCTCAAGTTGTTCCAAACCTGTTTAAATTTCTTTGTTCTGTTGAACACAAAGAAAGATATTTAGGAAAATGTTTTTCTGACATTCAGAATTTTCATTTTCAACTAATGTTTAATTATAATATGATCTGTGACTTGAATTACACTTTAGTGGTAGAAATGTTCATAGTCCAGTTTTCTTTACCCGAGGCAAATCAGTATTTTCTAATATACAACACAAAACAAACCGAATATCTAATAGTAAAACCGAACTCAAAAGAATAAGTCGAAGTGAGTTACAAAGAGGATAGACAAAGAGAGACAGAAAGAATGCCATAGGATTAAAAGCCAATAGCCAGGGGTGCTTGTCCTGTCTGATTTGTTCCTAGTACAAAATGTTTTCACACAGTAAACCGCCCCATCACCACAGGTGTTGGCACAATGCTGTGATTGCCCTTGACAAGAGAAAACAGCGGAAAGGCTCCAAAACCAGGAAACTTTGAAAGACAAGGTCACAACTTTGCTTGACATCAAAGGTTAATAAAAAAAGTTAAAATGGAAATAAAAGAAAAAACAATAAACAACCAAGTTGATTCAACGCCCAAAAGAAATAATGGCTGTTTTGTGTTTCAGATTTTTCGTTGTAATGCTTCTTGGACAATGGTGAAGTTTTAAATGAGAATTTCTGCAAGGGAAATTACTGGTTTAGATCCAATCCTCAAATAAGGGATGGGCTACACAAGACATGACTTACGCAGAGAAAAAGAGAGAGAAAGTAGAGTTAGTTTACACAATCTGTGGTGTCTTTTCTCGCCTGCTGCACCCCACGAACTCCCGCTTTGGACTTTTATCTTGTTTGTATTGCTTGTTCTCCACGATATACTGAATATTGCATTTGTGCAGTCAGTCTTTGCTTTAATTCTCTCGCTCTTTTGCTCTTGCTTAGTTTGCAGCCGCACTGCTATGTAAGCACTCTCGCGCGCACACTGTGCCCAGATCTTTAGCTGTCACTTCTGTTCCTCCACACTTCTTCACACTCTCTATCAGTCATCCTGCGAAGGTCCTAAATCTGACAGTTGCAGCAAACACCATCTCACACGAAAAACTGAGACAGTCATCACTTTTAAATCCTGCAAAAGGAGCATCAATAATCCTGTACTTTTGCCGGAGATCTGACATGTACTTGCCGAACTGGCTGCTCAATTATAACCTTTGGACTGATATATCAAATTCTGCTGATGGGCTAGCTGGAGTGAAAGTGTCACATGCCATATTTACAGAATACATTTTTTACGAGTTTGTGCACATGGCCCTAACACAATGAGCTGTGGTGCTAATGTGACGAGTGCAGCTTCGGGTTTGGGACGTGATATGTCCTAATCTCACTCTTAAATTGTTTTCTTTTTTTCCTCTACTGCAAGTTTTTAATAAGGAACCCATCAGAAAACTACTGACCTTAGAGTATTTACTGAGATTAAAAGTGTATACAACGCACATCACTGCCGTCCTTTCTCAAACCGTGTATTTTCTCCTTATTTTGTTATCTTTATCTTTTTTCCATAAATCATTATGATTAGTCACCTTGATTGTTTGTCACTGGGCTTTGCAAATATCTTACCAACAAAAAGTTGTTAAAATTGCTTGTCACAACAGTTTTTAATTATTTGTTCTGTTGAACACAAAAGCAGATACCTTGAAGAATTTATGCCGGGGCCTCACCAAAAGATTTTTTTAAATCTTAAGAGTTTCAAACTGTGAGACCACAAAAACATGAGGATACAAAATCCTAGATTTATTCGTCTTGCTCCTATAATGTGTGGTGCGCCGTGATGTGACGAAGAAAGCACGCCGTACACAAACAGATTTTAGATTGTTTTTCACAGTCCTGACCGTGAACACAGGAAATCTCGCAAATTCTCTCGAGATTTCAGAAAAGGTTTTTTATTATTTCACTGTAGGCTTTGTTTATTATATATGTGTTCAATATAAACAAATGTGTTCACATAACCTTTTATGTCATTTTTTAAATATTATTTATCGTTGAGAAATTGCTCAAGCAGCATCGTCTAAAGCATTTAAGGTGGCACAGCACTAGATATAATTTTATTGCAACTCAAATATTGTTGTATTTATGTCTTCACAGTAATTAAAAAAGAATATTAATACTGTTTGTAAAAAATAGCCGCTGACATTATCAAGTGAAAGAATCTACTGGCTCCACTAGCGCCACTGGACCTATTTTTTCTGTTCCACCTTAAAGCATCAGCACACTCGGACTACTATCACTACGGTCACTTGCACATAGCCTATTTTTTATTGAAATTATTCGTAATTGCGATGATAGTGTTTGTAATGCTTTTAACAGAAAATTTACAGAATAAAGAAAAGGGTTTGTTGAAGTGATAACTACGGTTGTTATACTACTGTACTGTCAGCTGGCTTCTAATTGGATATTGCTTTGTTCCACATGACAATCAACAGAGTTCTTGTGCGTTTGTCCTCAGGGTTTCCCCCACACACCAGGATTTCCGATTTGCGATCGGGCGGCTCCGATGTTCTTCCGATCAGGTTCATTCACTCTTAACACACATCACACCACAGGCAAATCTGATAAGATAATCTTCAGAGCCTTTAAAGATCATCGGGACTTTCCTTAGAATTGTCGGAAGGGGAGAAATCGGCCCGATTATCTTGTGGTGAGGCCCCGGCATTAGGATAACAAACTGTTTTGGGGCACCCATTCTAATTTTTTCTACTATGGTATGCAATGTTGCCTCAAGAACCTTAGTTGCTAACATTTTTCTAAATATCTTTAACAGAACAAAGAAATGTATACATGTGTGGATTGGAACAACTTGAGGTTGAGTAATTCATGACAGAATTTTCATTTTTGGGTGAACTACTCCTTTAAATATTGTTATTTGTTCTTATCTCTTCTCGTTTAAATAAATAAACAATAATAAATGTCTAATCAATTATTTATTTGGCAACTAGCAGATAATATACAGCCAGCTGGACTTAATTCCAAGACAAAGTCTAATCATCCATGCAGGTTTTTTCAACATTATCTCTTACTAAACCAAGGCAAAGTAATTTCAAGAAGTGCTTTGAATCAAATTGGCTCTCAGATACATGTATTGTATAAATGTAATATTTGTAGAATATCACATTGGTAAGAGTGCTGTTGTATTAAATATCACTTACTGAATATTGCTCACTGGTGAGAGAATACCTGCTCCAAACTAACCTGGTGCTAGAGATAATACATATGCTACGGCTTCTTG
Organism: Triplophysa rosa; assembly: GCF_024868665.1. NCBI lineage: Eukaryota > Metazoa > Chordata > Actinopteri > Cypriniformes > Nemacheilidae > Triplophysa > Triplophysa rosa. Next base: position 23,689,636 of record NC_079897.1, on the reverse strand, counting down.
CCCCTGGCAAAAATCTCTCTACTCTGCACTATTTACATACTCTGCTCTGGAAAGCCAAGCACACAAAAGAAGATAAGCAGGTGTATTGATGCGCATTATTCTTTATATGTGGTTAGTCTAATCAAATTTGTGAACCACAAATTACTGTTGTATAGTATGCTTGCATGCTATAATATGCCGTCTACATGATTAGTGCACAGCAACGCAGCAAGTGTAAGGCATTACGTTGTAATAAAACAAACACTCACCAATGGACCTTTTTCACGTTCCCGGGTTTCTTAGCAGCGGAAGTCGTCATAGTTGGGTAAACTTCGGTGAATGGGAGACTACCACAAATATATTTTTGGCGTTCTCATTTGCTCAAATAGCAAAAGAAAAACTCAACGATAGCGTTGTCACTACTTTCAACAAACTGAAAAAAATAGAGAGAGTCTGTGTTAACGGCTGTCAAAAGAGAGAACGATGTCAAATTTACCGTGACTTCCATAGTACGCTGTAGAAAAAAACACCCTCGCATTAGCGTTCATTATGTTTTGTAATTTGATGCAAAGGTAATATAAAACAAAGCATAGTGTTATTAACGTACATACATTTTTTTTATGAAAATATAAAAAACGTTAGATGCTGAAGAAGATTTAAGATGCTGATGACCGTTGAACACGTCATCACAGGCTTGTGAAAAAGGTCCACTGTAAATATTACATATAACTAACTACACCGTATACAGAAAACAAAAGTTAAGCACCAAAACAAAACTGTGATCAGATAGATGGCTGATAGATGGCTTAAACTAACGGTACTGTTTAGCGTGTTGACAAAATGTTTATATGCTCTCCTACTTGAAAGTCGCTTAGGATAAAAGCATCTGCCAAATGAATAAATGTAAATGTAAGTAATGATCTTTGGTGTAGCACAAGGCAGAATGTAAAACAGCACAGAGCATGTCAGGGGGAAGGCTGAGAGCAGAAACATTGTGCCGTGCCATTAGAAGCACCTATAGAGCGGGCCACCTTTCTGAGGTAATCAGCTGACTGCTCAGGCAGTGACCACACAGTTTCTGACCACACCGTTGGAGGGGTGACACGGCCTGAGATGTGGTTTCTCTGGGATTTATTACTGTGCTGTCCTCAACTTTCACACTGCAGCAAAACAGTCTGCACTCTTCTCCACTCTATGCCCTTGGACTGTAAAAGAGCATGCAACCTTCTTGTTGGCTTGTTGGTCCGTGAATTGTCACCATCCCGGTTAGCCTGTCAAGTGTGGAGCGCCGGCTCACTAGTGCAGGTAGTACAGAACCCGCGACGTGCTAGAGAGACTCTGGAAAGGTGAAGGACTGGAGGAAGAAGAGATGGTTGAGAACATTCAGAAGTCTTTGATTAGTCCAGCGGTGTCAGTGTGAACCAACGAGACGGATGGACGGAAACAGATAGAGGATAAGACATGAGAAAGAAGGAAGGCAGAGCCACAAAAGGAGAGAGTGGCAGGTGGAACCGAGGAAACTGAGGGAAGGAACAGCATGGTCACTTTATCTGTCACTGCGATGGAGAAAAGGGAAGTAGAAGAAGAAACGAGGTAAGAAAACCCATACAAATGAACAGACTCGTTCTCCGCTTTTCCCCTCTCTACAGTACATTGAGTCTCGGCAGCTTCACATCTGACTGGAGAAAGCAAATGACTTGAGGGGTGCCAATCCACTGTCAACAGCCATTGCCGCGCTGCATATCGCTCTCTCACATCACTGCGCCAAGCTGAGCACGGATCACATTTGTTATACACCCAAAAATGTTGCCTAATGACTCCCTCTCTCAGAATGAGCCCTCTTCACACACTCGCAGGCTTTCTGCTCCATCGCCAACCCTCCAATAACTAGAACATCCCTAGCGATGCGAGAAGAACATCTTTGAAACCCAAGCCTGATGAGTGCGGAAGGACGGCAATATGTTTTTCATGAAAGGCAATGAGAAACGGGCGAGTCGAGCGAGGGGTCTGGCTGGATACGTGTGTATGTGTGTGTGTTCATGCGCTCCGACAGCCTCGGACAGATTAGAAGAACATGCCATCCAGTGATTACCCAATCCATCGTGTTCCATTAAGTTTAAACAAGCGTGCGGGCTGCACTCACACAACTTCTGCGCTGGACTGAGCTGTCCGGGACATCGTATCTACATGAGGATGAGATAATGGCATCTGTCGCTGTTCCTTTAGTCACAGTCGACCCAACGCTGCCCATTAGCCGGCTACTGGCTGACTGCCCCAGCTCGACACGCTCTGATGGCCCAACACAAAAAATGCAGGATCCGACCGCCGCTCCTGTCTCGCTCCTTACTTTGCTTTTCCTCCCTCCCCCTCCTTGTCTCCCGTTCACCTACTGTCATGACTAGAGGCTGTCTGGTGTTGGATTTTGTTGGCAAAGCAGCACTCTAATAAAAGGGGGCCCTGACAGTGCTGAGGTTTGACTACTGCTTTCCTCTGATCCACACCAGAGTAGGACAGGCCACAGAATCAGGTCCCTAATTCACAATCAGAGCCCTGCTCCTGGAAGACAGATCTCTCCTCACAGGACAGCTTGCTGTAAAAATGGATCTTGCACCTGACAGAGCGATCTTGATGCAAAAAATAACCAGCATAAGGCACCTGGCAAAATGGCAACCGGAGCAGTTTCTGTAAGTCACGTCGCTTTGTTTAGGAAAAAACCAAGCATCGTTTCATCTGCTGCAATGTTGTTTTTTTCTCAACACCTACAGCGCCGAGAGATAAAAAAAAAAGCTTGTGCACAGCTGACAAATGTCTATCAGCACCGCACGCTTCAATCTGCAGTGCGTTCGTGGCACTTTCTAAACTTGGAGAGACAGAACCATGCAAGGCATTATGTACTGTAGTAGTCACAAAAGTTGAAAATACTTTTGCTACAATATCATATGTCAGAGTTGCGGTTGGGCTGAGGTGTGGAGCAGTGAGCGTTCCCAATTATTAGCCAAGTTTGGTCATTAAAGTCTGCGAGCGGAGGGGGTGAGAGTCACGTCAGTTTTGATAAAGCAAAGCAATTTCACTGGCTGCTATTCGGCCAAATTACAGTTGTACATCATGCTGGTTTCTCTCTCATTGTACAAGTGCGTGATGTTAACATTTCATTAGCATGTTGGTCGCCACTGAAAGGGTGAAAGAGAGACGAGACAAACAATAACTACGCTTAGAGAAGAGTTGTGAAAGTTGAGCATTGGCGCCATCTAGAGGACCACGACAGCTTTGCAGAGATGAGCTAATCTCACAGGGACATGACGAGACATATCGAAAATTTGATCATAACTTCATTTGATTTATTAATTAACTAAATTTTGCTTGCTGACTTAAATCATTTATATAAACACTTCAGGTTAAATGAAGTAAAATCTTTCGAGCATCTTAAATTAAAACCTATGTATTAATGGACACGTTATTCCCTTTAAAAGTCGTTATGCTTTTTGTATGATCTTAAATAAACAATTACATATCACTTGTCAAATTAATCATGAAGTCATAGTTTATATATAGTTATATAATTTATAGTTTATATAATACAGTAAATAGTTCAAACGTAAGTTTTTGCTTTGTTGAAACCTGTTACAAACAATCCACTAAAAATAAATGAGCAAAGAACTGAAAGGTCTTAAGGTCTTTATCAGACGCGTGTCTTTTCAATGTAACGTTACATGAAGCAACTGTGGCAACGTGGGGTTATTAAATCTACCAGATAAAAGCGATTTCTAGTCGTCAGAATAGACGTAAACAATTTGGGTTTACCTTTTCTGTTAATCTATTGTCAAAACATTACTTCATAAATTATGAATTATGCTCAATCATTCACCTAAAAGTTGCGTGACAATACAGAGTTGCTTGTTTTCACACAAATTTCTACAGCGCGGCAGGCCAATAGCCATTTAAAGGATTAATGCAACATTTTTACAAGAAATTAGAAGCTTAATGAAGTGGAGAAATTTCTGTCAGTGTTTTATTGCCTGTAAATTGTGTTGATGTGGGGTTCTCATAATGAGTCGTGACAGCGGCTGCGAGGCGTTATCTGTTTTTACTGGCGTCTTGCTATATTCAAGCTCATATTTAACAAGACCGCTCGAATAATGGGTGCCATAGCCAATAGTGGTACCCATTAAACCGAATTAGCCCTCAACACTTAAAAGAATGAAAAATAGAAGATCCCCTCCATTATTATTAGAGCGCTTTTCAAAGTGCTGTATCCAGAGATTGCCTATATTGTTTAATGGTGCTTTTAGCATTTTTTATAAGGACGTAAAATGGAACACATGAAATATAAAGAACAACCTGAGGTAAAAATTGTTTTCAATACCTTTGATATGGGATTTACCTCAGCGCGTCGACCATGAGGTTCTGTTGGATTATTGTATGATTAACCGTTTTTAGTACTTTGGCGCCCCCTGGAGTCAAAATAAAGGTCTTAAAAATCGATCCGCTAGTAATGCGTCCATTTTTAACTTATCACTTATTTTTTACTTTACACGAGTAAAATTGTCTATAGGACGGATGATCGCATGCATGGGCTTAAGTCTGAGATATTTCTAATATTTTACAGTCGTACAGTTGCTCTCATAACGTCATGTAACAGATCCCAGTTTATCACTTAAAGTCCCAGTGAAATTAAAAATGACAATGCCTACTTTTTCATGAAATATAGCAGTGTTTATTGTAAAAAGTTTATCAATGTGGTTCATTCTCTTTTTTACATTCGTGTTCCCTCATAATCTTGTGTTAAAATCTGAGAATGCACTTCCGTCCTGTAAAGACTTTCCATCTCAAATGACGCAAGTTAGACGGCTTGGGCGGAGAATCCGTTAACTCCTCCCCTTCAGCTGTCAGTCTGCTGCTTGTTCCATTTCAAAACGCAACGGCTGTTTTTATACATCCAATCAAATCGCAGAGAAAGACGAAAGCCACGCCCACTGTTTTTCTCATTAGAAATTCCATTTCACTCCAAAATCCATCAAAATACGTAAGAAAAAACGATCAAAACTTCAGGTTTACGGGACTGCTAGTTGAAGGGGAGGAGTTAACGGATGCTCCACCCAAGCCGTCTAACATACGTGATCTAAGGTGGATAGTCATTACAGGACAGAAGTGCATTTTCAGATTTTAAATAAAGTTAATGATTGCACACGATTTTTAAAAAGAATGACCCACATTGATAAATATTACAATGCAATTTTTTTTCATGAAATACTGCAGTGTTTATTGTAAATAGTTTAATTTCACTGGGATTTTAAAGTGATAGTTCACCCAAAAATGAAACTTCAGTCATTTACTCACCGTCTTGTCATTTCAATCCTATATGATTTTCTTCTACAGAACACAAAATAAGGTATTTTAAATAATGTTGGTAACTGAATGGCAGTATCAATTTACTGATTTGTGGCCATACAATAGAAGTGAATGGGTACCGCCTTCGTACAATTATTTAACATATATTTTGTGATCCGCAGAAGAAAATCATATGGGTTTGAAATGACAAGAGGGTGAATAACTGATGACAGAATTTTAATTTTTGGGTGAACTATCACTTCAGTGGCTTCTATACGAATCACAAGCAGGAACCTAAAATCTAACATTTGTCATGACATCACAATCTCTCCATCTCCAGTGTTTTGTCAAGTCAATGACAGCACATGAACTCAGTTTCCTGTGTTTGTACATGTTTTATTTCTTGTGAATGGCAACACCTTTGGCAAAATGCAAAAGACACTCTTTCCCCTACATGTAGTCTGAGACACAAGAATCACAAGCAAGCTAAAAGATCAGTTTGTTTGCGATCTCTCATTCAGGTAGTGCTTTCATCCCAAACAAAACTAAAAAGGTTGAGCTGACTGCAAGACAACATGAAGCATCTCTATACACACATGCATGGAATGAATATAACCGATTCAATGTTCGTCACTTCAGCCATCTTTGCGATTCATTTACAGCAGATTTTCTCTCAATCGAAACAACGTGCTAATCAGTGATTGGGACAGCAAAAGCGACGGTTAGCCAGTCATAATGCGAATGCGTGCGAGTCTTGGCACCTCAGAATGGGAATGTAAGTGATTAGGGTTGCATGAGCAACATGCCATAGATGATATAACATAACTTGAGGGAAACAGTAGTGAACAGCATAGCAGGCTGAATTTAGTTAGGATCCCTCACATCCTCTTGAGGTAAGTGCATTCACAGTGTTCCAAGAGGTCAAGTGGAACAGTACAACTCGAGCACTATCTCCATGTGACTTCTGGGCCCTAAACCTGTGCATATACATAGAACCCCACCCACCCTCTCTTTAATGCATGTGTATTCAAACACACACATCTACATCTCACATACACACACAAACAGTCTCCACAAGCACTAGAGACAAATTGAAAACCACATTTCAATCCCTTTTCATTTAGTAAACCTTTCTAACACAACAGAGGGGTAGTATGGGTGTCTCACTGTGCATGTGTATACAAGAGGCTTGCATCAGACAGGCCTCTTCTACATAAGGCTTGAGAAGTTTTATGTGAACACTCAACCAAAGTTGTCCTCCAGTGGGTGCACCACACATTTCACAGAAGTCTGCCACATTCACTTGGTGTAAACCAGGTATGCCGTTTTAAACTTGGCTACTGTGTTAAAGTGATCAGCAGCATATCATACAGCATTCGTCCAGGTACTGCCAGTCCCAGGTGAGACAGGTTTTTTTCTTCGCTGTGCTTTTTTCTCGTTTACAGTCTCTTATTTTCATCTTGATGCCTTTTAGTAAAACAAAAAGTAATCCACATTCTTTGTGCCTCTTCCCTTCCATCCTTCCGCAGCTTTGCAAGCTTACCCATGTTATATTTAAGCATCAGCCCCGCCCACTGCAGCAAGTTTTTATTTTCAGTGAATTTCAGGCCTTTTGCTTTGCTTTTTAAGTTTTTGGGAGCAGTAGTGGCAGTCGGTACCCTCAAAATGCATCCAGTCCTGTAGTCTCTCTCTCTCTCGTTTTACCTTACCCATCGACTCCGTACTTCCATCATTATCTCGTTCCTTCTACACAGTGCTCCTTGGGGTGCCATTTAAGGCAACAGTCTTCATGAGAGGGGTGCCAGCTGGCAGGCCGCTTGTTCTTGAGGTGGACACGCCCACTTCGAACACCTCGTGAATGGCTTTGCGGAAACAGTGGAAATTGTAGTCTATCAGTCCTGTACCAAAATAAGCAGTTACAAAACAGAACTGAAGATCAGCTATTAATTAAATATTTTACCTCGAAATTTAAAGGCGGGGTAGCTGATTTCCGAATTACGCTTTTGACAACCGAGTCGGGCCGAGTACCAAAACAACCTTGTAGCCAATCAGCAGTAAGGTGCACAGGACGGACATTAGCCGAGCCGAGCGCTGACGAAAGCGAAAGATGGGGTGTGTTTGTTTTGGTGATTTGAACATCAACAACGGCTAAGAGAAATCGGACACCCCGCCTTTAAAATGTTTTCCAAATTGTCGTTTTTAAAGGGATGGGTCACACGACAATGACATTTCTGTCAGCGTTTACGCACCCTCATGTTGTTCCAAACCTGTATAAATGTCTTTGTTCTGATGGACACAGAGAAAGATGTTTAGAAGAATGCATGTAACCAAACCATTCTGGGTCACGATGGACTACCATAGTAGGAAAATAATGTACTATAGTAGTCAATGGCACCCTAGAACTGTTTTCTTTCCCACATTCTTTAAAACATCTTTTGTGTTTCACATAAAAAAATGTACACACGTTTGGAACAACTTGACGAATTTTCATTTTGGGGCAAACTATCCCTTTAAACCAACATACCAAAAGCTCAAATGAACGTTGTTTGTAGCATAACAGAAATGCTGTAGCCTACCTTTCCGTTCAAAACTTTCCTCTCTCAGGATGCAGACCAGAGCAAGGAACTTCGTGACCTCTTTCAGGTAGAGCACTGTGGTGTTGTTGAGTTTGATGATGGCCATTGACTCCTTGTCATACGCACTGCCGCTACCGTCCTCTTTTAAACTACACGGTAAAAACATAAGAAGTCAACGCAAGCCGATAGCTTTTCTTGAGAGAAAGCTACATAGATGTTCTTAACTAAAGGCCAAAACCAAACTTGCATGCAAAACAATACATGTACAATAATATTCACATCCAGAGGTGTAAAGAGTACCTGAAAACCATACTTAAGTAAAAGTACAGATACCTTGCAGAGAAAATGACTCCATTACAAGTTACAAGTCACCAATTCCAAAACGACTTCAGTAAAAGTCTTAGAGTATCTGATTTTAACAGTACTTGAGTATTTTACTCATACTGAATGTAGGCTCAAAGCAGCACTAGTCCTCAACACTTAAGAGACACATCAGTGAAAAACTAGAAACAGTTGATTTGTGAGGAGAGCAATCGCATTTATTTTCTTAAATCATAATAAGACTGAACAGCTCAAAATTGCAACAAATCATGGCCGACATCATATCCTACTGTACGTCTATTACAAACACCCAAGTCTCATTTAATCTCAAGTGCTCATAAGTAAGCCAACATTCTTCAAAAAGGTCTCTTCAATATAACAGATAAATAAAATAATGTTAAGTAAAATTAAAAAGTCAAATCCTTTTTGCACTGGACATGCTGGTTTGGGCCTCATCGCCAGCTGCAGTCATGTCCTCATTTCACATACACTGTTAGCCCTTACCTGCCATTTCTACAGTAATACATTGGCAACACTGTTGCCAGCTAGTTACTGTAGGTGTTTTACAGTAAACTACTGCAATGGCTGTTTGAAGATACATTATTAAAGAATCTATTAACGCACTTAAGTCACACAGTCTTAGATGAACAAGTGTAAATAACAGATGAACACAATAAATCTGTCAAGATTTCACCAGAGGAGAATTAAACACAAACATCAATAACATCTTCACATATTACAGACACCACTTTCACTTTATTTCTGTCATCTGTGTAAGATCTTATTGAGATTGAACTCTAGTTCATAGTGGTTCAATTGTGTTTTAAGTCACCATTATGGCGATCAGTGTTTGCTTTGGTTGGACTCTTTGACTTTCTTGTAGCTTTAAAATGTACACTTATACAATAACACTGAAAGGGACTTTACAGGAACCGCAACTTTATGTTTGCTTAGTAACTGAAGATACATCTGAAAGAATTCAATCATTAAATAATAATAATATAGCATTTAAGATTTATTAAGATATGTTTGGTAAAGTGATTACATGTTATAATGGAAAGATCTCTGTCAGAAAATCTTTCTTTGCAATTGAGACACAGTTAGACACTTGACATACAAACCTCATCAATGGTGACAAACAATCATGAATGAGTTTTGTACTATGTACCCAGCATGCATTGCAGCATGAAGCTGTTCAGTTGATTGTCACCATTGTTGAGATTCATATGTGGATTGTTCATTTCTCTGTGTCCGACTCATTCTATAGGTTAATATTTTGTCTATATAGTGTGAGAGCACTTTTGAAAATTGAAATACTATACATTCTTTTTACTGGTTTACATCACTTCATGGCAATAGTCCCACCATATGGTCAAATTTTGAGCAAACATGTTTAGAGCACATTTAGGAAGAGTTAGTTTTAAAAATAAGAGCTTTTGTAGATGTGTGACCTACAGTAACTAGCTGGCAACAGTGTTGCCAATATATTACTGTAGAAATAGCGGGTAAGGGCTAACCATGTATAAACCGCCAGCGATTGACATCTACCTGATACTGCACTCATATTCATATAAAGAAGCCATGTTGACAAGTTTTTGTAAGTTATGGCAAAATCCACAAGATTGTAGTACCTTCATTGCCCTGTGAATGGCAATATTAATTATAAGATAGGTGGCATGCAAAATGTAATGTGTAATTGCATTAGTCATTACAAATGTAGTGGAGTAAAGAGTACATATACTTGTTCAAAAATGTAGTTAAGTAGAGAGTAAAAGTTGCTAATATCTTTAATACTCAGTACAACTACAAAGTAGCCAAAAAGATACTTAAGTAAAGTAACTAAGTACATTTACTCCAATACTTTACACCACTGTTCACATCTAGGCCTTTTGCAGACTAGTCAAACTCTGCCCAACCATTAATTAGAAAGGGTGTTCACATTCTTTGGTCCATATAGTGTATGCACTTCAATATAGGAGTAGCTACACCATACAAAATCTCACCCGTAAATACAAGAGACGTCTATGACCACATCGATCATGTCACAGCAGAGCTCGTAGGACTGCATGTCCACCGGTGAGCTGTCGGTGGCGATGTAAATCTTACTGACGACGTCAAACAGGAAGGCCTTCTCGATCCCTGAATTCTATTAGCAGAGAAACACATACAGAAAAGCATTACATAATGCCCTGCAGGGCTCGATATGGGATCGTGCAGTACTAAGAGCATAATAAAACATGCATGAGCACGGCTGCATTGGAGATGATGGAGAGCGGGGGAAAAAAAAGCTATTTCCACCACACAATGGATGCATTTTTATACCAGCTGATGGAAAACACTGTGTATTACTATTTTACTTTAGACTTCAAAGTAAAAAAACATACAGATATGAAGATGTTGAGAAGGTTCTCCAGCGTGGGAAGCTGAGGGATGAGCTTCTGCACCACTTTACTGAAAGCCTCGAAGATTGAGTGATCATAGATGCTTGTCAGATAGAAACTGTGGAGGACAGACATAAAAAACACAAGGTTGGTAAGATCAGACAAAAGGTCTAGGGAATGACACAGCACATCTGCACATGCAGCAAAATAGAGAACTGTGAATATTTCTTCAAATGCCAACCCTCAGATATCTGTGATATTTATGTAATTATTAAAACAGTATTTCAAATGCCTCTTAATGTTTTACGGTTAGTAATGGTAATTGTGCAATATTGGACAGCAGCCTGTGTCTAAAATATCCAGCAATATCAGACTAATATTATATACCAATGTCAGTGTTCAAGCTTTCCTACCTGCAGAACGTCTTCCAAATATAACGTGCTATAACATGAGGTTTGTGAAACTGTATTAAGTATTACAATACAACATGAATCTTGAGTTTTGAGCAATCTAAAAACCACGATATCATCAGGGTTGTGTTACAATGCAGGCCACAGAGGAATCTTCACCCGACCCGGTCTATTTAATATTTTGTGTAATACCCGAGTCGATTAAAATTCAGCACGTAACTTAGTTTCAACTGGTAAAATTAGGTGAAAAAAAACACGAGCGAGCTGAGGTTGCTCCTGGGCAAGCACGTGTGCAGGTCATGTTTCTATGGCAACCGGAGCTTCAGCAGTGACAAAGTGACTGTAACGATTGGCTCTTTTAATAAGAAGGTGGGACTTATTCCACCATCGCGCGCATTGCAACTTATCCCATTCCATGTTTATATTGATATAAATTAAGCATCTTGTTATATCTTAAATTGTTGTTCAGATTTGGCTCAAAGCACATAGATAATAACAAAGTAATGCCGCTAACGTCTTTTGAAGCCTTTTTTTTAAGTTGCCAGCCAGCGCCAGCATAAACTTTGATGGCTCCCAGTACACTTCTGTAATGAATAATTGGACAAACAATATACCAAATGAAAGAACAGAGTCTGCCGTATTCTTCTATCTACATTTGTTCTTTTTTGATCACCTAGTAAACGTGGGTAGGTTTCTTCAAAAATGCGTCATTTTGATTAAAAAGCTGAGATAATGAGAATTTTTTGTCAAAGACTCTGCCCAGATTAGATGATTAAAAACAGATAAAATATTTACCCCCCCAAAAAACAGATAAAATATATGCGTTCTAGATTCAGAGATTGTGTACTTTTTCCAAAGGTGTGTAACAGCGCTACCTGCTGTACAACAGTACAAACACCGATTGCTGTAATAACTCCTCTTTGGCAGGGAACAGTTGCATTTTATAGTGGACGGATTCGGGTCGGGTCTGTGTAGCACAATCATGGGTCTCTTTGGGCTCGGGTCCACATTTTTAGACCCGTGAAGACCTCTAATCTGCTTGCCTGTTGTTCACGAGGTATTACTTAAGCCTCCTTCCACTTTCTACTTGTTATAAAACAGAAAAATAGTAAGCGTCTCGAGCATGGCTATTGGCTACAGCAAGATGTTAAGAATTGCTGATCATGGGCTGAAGAATTTAAATCTAACTGGACACCACTACTCTGATGGCAACTTTCTCACCTTTTATAAATTAAACTTCTTGCAATATTAAAATAGAAGAAATAATTAAGAAAAATCTGTTATATAAACGGTGGATATAACGCTGGATTTGGTGATCGTTTGAAACTGATAGATGCCACGGTCCCAGCACTAAAAGATGCTAGAAATGAACCGCACACGGCAAGTCAAACGAAGTCATACGTCTGTGATTTGTTGGCAATCGGCATGTACGTGCATAATATAAACAACACAAACTTATAGCGAATCAATGCGATGATACAATACGTGCACGCCCTCCAGGCACTCGTCTTTTTCCGGATATAATCGTACAGCTGTATCTGTCTTTTTAAATGTGATCAAACTAAATACACTTCGAAGATACGAAGTATGCAATACTGCTGTATAGGTACTCAAGATTAATACGAGATTGCCAGAACTGCGTGTTACCTCATCTTTAACATAGCTCATGAAATAATAACATCTCTCAACATCAAGTCTATTTATTACGATACCAGCGAGTGGCTCGGACTAACAATTTTCACGTTTTCAGTGAAATGTTAAAAAAATGGCAGTTATACATTTTAAACTAATAATCTGTCCACAATCTACTAAACGATTAAACTAAACAGAATTCAGAAACATCTTTCACATATCACATTAATTAACAGCTTTGCAAAATAAACTTTGATTGTATGACTTCTGTACAATCTTTTCTGATAACAGAATTATAGAGGCATAAAGCATTTAAATCCCTTATTTGCAAGTCAATAGACAAAAAATGCAAATATGCCATGTGTTCACCTGAGGTGTAGTTTTTCCAAGCTGGCATCTGCAAGATCATCATTAGCCCTCTGGTGTATGTCCCTCTGGGTCTCAATCTTATGGTCATCAGACAAGCCATCTACTTTATGGATAAACACTTCAAAATTGATCTCCGGGTTGACCCTATATGCCCGTGACACTGTAAGGTGGAGTCGGCTGAGGGCCTCCACATAGTCATCCTGTGACACAGAAGAAAAATGCAGTGCGGCATGAGCTGCCATAAAACTGTGATTCACAAATTCAGACTCCTGAAATGAGCGACATCTTTACACTGTCAGCTTAAAGAAACACACAAATGCTTAAGGAAGATTAACTTCAAACCAGAAAAGTCTGAAATCTATGCAAAGACTCGAATAAGCTATCTACAATTTATTTATAACAATCTTCAAAAAATAAATACTTCTTTACAGTGTATATAGGGAGGTATTGAATAGGGGAAAAGTTTCAAACAAAGACAAACGGACTGACTTACTGTATTATATTTGTAACACCAAATTATTAACATCTATTCACTAAAAGTTGTTTGGGTGTATACAACAATTAGTCAAGCCTTGAAATTCCTGTATCACCTGTGCATCGATGACAAATATCAAGGCCCCGGTTCCTCTAAAAATCATCTCATAGTCAAAGGTCGGATCAAAGAAGTCGACTTGTCCAGGAAAGTCCCAGATCTGAAAGTTGACAAAGGAGCTGCTGGAGATGTCATCTTTGTAGATCTTGTTGGTGCTCTCCAAAAAGAGGGTCTCATTGGGGGACATCTTATGAAACACCACCTAATCGTAGAGACAGTACACGTAAGTTTCCTTTCGCCTCCAATGGGAGCATAAAGGCTGTTGTGAAATGTGAAAGAAGAGTCCACTGCTTACGAAGAGCTTTTTGGTGGCAAGGATTCATTCTCAGGGGGCTCAAACGTTTGCTCTGTGCTGACATCCAAACGTGAAATCATACGGTCAAAGCATTTTAAAGCCTGACCATTAACAACACAAAGACCCAACAATAAAGCTACATATTAATGTTACTTGTTTGTCAAATGTACAAAGCGAGACAAAGTGAAGTTTCAACGTCTTGAAATCCTGCAACTGCACAATATGTGTAACAGATCATATAACGAGTTTCCACTTATACAAATGTCATTTATATTGTACAGATTCTGGGGCAACACAAGGATTCCTGCTTGTATGAGCTATACCATGTGTGTTGAGAGGGTGTGGTGGATGCCGAACGCATGAACAACTTTTAATGTGAATATATCACGTGCCAAGTCAATGTCAAGCGAGTCAGCGCAGCCTGAACGTGGTGCGTGTGTTTTGCTTGGCAAACTGACTGGACGTGTATCTTTGGCCTGTATGGTATCACATGAATGCATGTCTGGGTTAGAAATAGACTAGGTCTAATGGCTGTGCTTGGAGATCTAGCACATGGCCAAAGAGACCGTTCCCCAAGGAGCGTGATGTTGCCCGGTTGCTACCGGACTTTGCACCAGTGCTAACTTGCTCGGCTAGTCATCCGTCCAAATAACATCCCTACCACCTAACGTTACCTTCTGTATAGACGACTTCCCACTCCTGCGCAACCCCATCAGAAGGATTCTCGGTTTGCTGTCGGTGGATGTAGAGCTGTCCTCGATGTCGCCCTCCTCTTCTCCATAGCCGAAATCTTTAGGAAACGAATCGGCTACCCCGTAACTGTCCGCCAGCGGTGCCTCGTACTGGATCGACATGTTGACCCCCCTCCCCAACCCCGTTAAATTGTAACTTGCCCGATTTTGGCGCACAGCTGTTGCGCTATAATCAGCATGAAATAAATGATGACCTGAGTAAACATAAGACCTTTTTAGACTTCAAATGCACAACAGCAAACTTATTACCGTTTCTCCTTTAAATCTTCGATCTCTAGTGTTTCCCTTCTCGACGAAACGCCTACTTGAGATCTACATTTGAGTGTGATTGGGCGGTCGTTAGGTAACTCGTGTGCTGATTGGCTAAAGGAAGTGTCACTCTGCTTAGCTATTACAAATGCGGGCGGATCGTTCCAAATCATGTGCTCGGTGGTCACCTGACTGTTTTGGTTGAACGCAGTTTATTGCCCGACCTTTCACCTTAATGTGCTTGTGCTGATAAAGGTTATTGATAAATGTTGCTGAAGATAAAAACACCTAAAGGAAACTAAAACACAGAATGTAAAAACCCCGTTGTTCACACAACAACTATGGCACTATGCCAAGTCTTTTCAGGCTTTATAAAATCAGACTTTGTGACAATTAAAACGTTGACTAACCAAAACTCATGCGACAGACCGCAGCTAATATTGCTTTTGTTCCGTTTTACTAATCTAACGTTACATGCAATATACTGCGTGAGTACCCAGGGTTGGCCTTTATTTGTCCCAGTTTTGCCAAATTTAGTGCAACGATCGCAGGAATGTTGGTTACATAAATATTTTGTACATAGGTAAATATATTGTAGGACATTACACCAAAAGAGGTATAAATTATAAACAAGATATTATTCCTAATTGTATCAAATTGCATTTACTATAGCTATAGGAGGGTTTAATTAGATATGTCGAACTGTAAAACAAAGAGTATTTATCTCAACAATTTGTTGTGTAGTTCAGGCGTCACGTGTTCTGTGATTTAGTTCATTATGGCAAAGATTTTTCGCACCTGTGCCTGTAAGCTATTCCAGTAGATGGCGCTGTAAGCACATCAAATATGCCGTGTGCAAAGGAACTGTCCATAATATTGAGCTACTTTATCGATAAAACATCGAAAAGGGAACAGGGGAAATAATAAAGATAATAAGGAATTTGCAAACAACTTTATTCCTTCCTAGTTTTCACTTAATGTATAATTCTATTACACCACCGGTACATAAATATATAAATTATTCATATTCATTTTTTTACAATGTGTCTGATCAAATATTTTAATACAATTCTTCTTTTACACCATAATATGCTAGTCTTTACTCCAAATTGACCATCGTATTCAGGAACTAAATCAGAATAAAGCATTTATTATCAAACAGTCTATTAACCTGCTTGTTATCTACTTCACAGTGATTCTAAGAAAAGATCAATCATTTTGAAAATTGATATGTATAGAGAAGAAGCCCTCTACACTCTCCAAAGTCTCTAAAAACGGAATTATAAAATATTCAGTTCAATTTAAATAGCCTCATAATATTGACAAGATATATTCAGAAGTGAATATAAATTCAATCCATACCAAAAGCTAATGTGAATATCATTTTGGCAATTTAACCATTCTCTAATCGTTTAGAGTAATTCTCTAAAAGTTTTTCTCATATTTGTAAGTCTGTGGGAGCTGCTCGTCTGCTGCTGGCACTGCTGGCCAGTGATGTGCGACGGCTTGGTGACGCTCGCTGTGGGCTGTGCCGGGACTCTGAACTAGATTCTTCAACTGAATCAGGAGTGGTCGACCTGCTCCTTTTAGCGTCGGACCTGGATGAGGTACGTGCTCGCACTGTTGCATAGGGACAGTGGGCCTTTGCCCCATCCAGAGAATCAGAGTCCGAGACGGTACCTTCCACAACTGTCGAACAATTCCAGGGCGCACTAACCTTCCATGGCTTTTTTCCCACACTAGATGATGCGTGAGAGGAGTCCCTGTGGTGGCTTGATGAGTCTGAAGGCTCCTGCCTTTTCTTGGGTGGAGGTGAGGGGAGAGAATCCTGCACCTCTTCCTCGTCTTTTGGAGGCGTGATGGAGTCGCAAGGTGGCGAGCGCGTGTCGCTGCTCGTGTTGTTGGAATTGCTGTTGTGCTCTGTAGGACTGTGCTGCGAGTACTTTGGTGCAACAGATCCGTCTTTGTTTGGCATATCGCCATGAACAGGCAAGAAAGCCGAGGATGAGTTGATCAGGGGGTAGGCAGATCCATCGGGTGGTTTGTCAAGCAGAAGGTTGTACCCGCTGGGTGCAGATGCAATGGTGGTCTTGCGCCCCGTGGAGGTGCCAATGCACATCTGATGCACCACAGAATCTTTCTTCATCTTGTTAGTATAGTAGCTCTCATCTACGTCATCCCTCAGTTGCGGGTAGAACTTCAAGATGGCCTTTTTAATTTTTTTGTAGCCAAGGTGCATGATCTCCAGAATGTTAAGGAACAATGAGATGGCAGCTATGCTTTGCATAAACACCATGAAGACGCTTTTCTCAGTGGGTCGAGATACAAAGCAATCCACTGAGTTCGGGCAGGGCTCCCGCTCACATTTATAAAGTGGATCTAGTTGAAAGCCATAAAGGAGATATTGCCCAGTCATGAACCCCACCTCTACGGCTGAGCGGGTGACTATGTGGGCCACATAGGTGCGGAGCAGAGACCCCCTCAATGGAGCTTTGTTCAGCTTCCCCTGGTCGATCTGCCTCAGCTCGCGTTCAATCTTGCGTCGCACCTCTGCCATCTCCACATCCACAGCTTCAAGTTCACGCCTCAGTGTCATCTTTTTACGTTGGCGCTCCTTTTCCAGGGCACGGAGGCGGTAGAGGGCATGGCCCATGTATACCAGCGAGGGCAAGGATACAAATATGACCTGAAGCACCCAGTAGCTGATGAGGGAAATGGGGAACGCTTTGTCGTAGCAAACGTTGCGGCAACCAGGCTGCTCAGTGTTGCAGATGAAGTCAGCCTGCTCATCGTTCCACACATCCTCTGCAGCCACGCCGAGCACCAGCATGCGAAAGATAAAGAGGATGGTCAGCCAGATCTTTCCCACCATAGTGGAGTGGATATGTACTTCTTCCAAAATGCCACCAAGGAAGTTCCAGTCGCCCATCTTCACTCGGGCATTTTTGTGTCTGTTCAGAGATGAATCATGAAATGTGGTCTGCCATTAAAAGACAAAAATCTTATTTATTTACTTATTTATTGTTGAATACTTTAAACATTCAAGTATTTATAATAATTAACGGTATTTCATCATTTTAATACTTGCTTACATTTGAGTTGATTTTGCATTGAAGTGAAACAATCAAAGTACCAAAAGTTCCTAAAAAAAATCTAAATCTAAAAAAAAAAAAATCTATTATCATTTTTTTCAGAAAAAAATGAATTGTCTTGTTCATTCATTTTAAATGTACATTCCCCCCCAAAAAATCAGGAAGATATGTATCCCAATTTATTTATATAAATGCATAAACCATGGGTTAAATATGATGTCTCAAACCCAACTTGGTAGGAAAAATTAGCAAAGAGACAAAGATTATAGGCTATGCATTTCTCAAAGCATCTCAGATTTACATCTCAGATTGTTAAAAAAAATTATATATAGATTTTTGTTAATAGTAAACATTCATACGTAAACCATGAAATAGCAACGTACCTTACTCAAAATAGCAGAAAACAAATGAAATAAAAATCTTCATTGTCATTCAAACCACCTAGACAATAAAGAAAAAAGCTTATCCAGCTGATGCCATCCTGGTCAACTACAACTACACACACAACAAGCAAGCAGGTCTACTTAGCACCCACTTATACTCATGCAGGAGAAATCAATGTGTCATTTACCTTACAACAGCATGGAGAGACTGCCGGTACTTGAAATCGCTGCCGGTCATACAGGCGCGACAAGGCCGCCAAAATATGTAAAAAATCGTTGTTGGCGCATCACATCACCTGAACTTGCGTGAACCCCAATATTCTCTCTGTTGGTGTCAGAATAAGCAGGGTCTGTTGGCAAGCTGGCTGCTTCTGAATGCCAGCAGCATACAGTGTGTCAATAAACAACTGCTGTAAACATGAAACGAACACTGGATTGATTTAGCGCACCAACGCTGCCTAAGTATGCCAAGCGTAAATAAAAGATGTAATGATAAAGTCCTCTTAACTATGAATTAGAGATGCCTCCATGCTTCCAGACAGGCTTTTTGCATGTTTATCCAGCTAAAAACAATACACATCCTAATGGTTTTCATTACAAATACCACTATAAACTATAAGTTGTTTACCATTGAAACCATCACAAAAATTTTTTATGTAGTGTGTTGTGGGTTTTATCCCAGTAGGATTTAATGGTGTTCTATTGATTACCATTCACCACATCTCACCCAACAGCAGAGATCAATACAATTTCCATTATAACTCTTAATTACATTCCAGTTTATTTGTTGGTTTCTATTTTTCATGTCATTCATAAACTGCATTTAACTTTTTTCTGTGGAACACAAAAATATATTTTGAGAAATGTCTCAGTGGTTTTGTGTCCATATACAAGGGCAGTCAATGGGAGCCAACATTTGGTTACAAACATTCTTCAAAATATCTTTTGTATTCTGCAGAATAAAGTCATACAGGTTTTGAATGACATGGAGGTAATGATGAAAGAATTTTGTTGAACTATCCTCAATAGTTGAAATGCAAAAATGAGCCACAGGTTTGTGTACTTTTTAACCCGTTTTCCTTATTACGCACAGAAAACCAAAAATGACGTTATTTGTGTAACGTAAAAGAACACGACAAAAAGCAGAAAGAGGTGTGTTATCCATGAGTGGTCACTTTGCCACACAGTCTGTGTTGGCACTATTTTTATTAATCAATATGAAACAGAATCAATCGGTCATGTCCGATTTCATACTCTGCTGGGTTCTGCCCAATGCAATTAAGTTGTCTGCCAGTTGTGGCGATATTTTATTCCATTTAAAAGAAATCGATGGTGCAACCCCATTACACTCACTAATATGCTTTTGTTGGTTTCAGCAGAGGCATGTGACGTCTTTTTAGGGGCATATAAGGCAAACCCTGTTTAATAGACTGAGTCTCTTAATTCATTACACAATCTGGTTTGGATCGGGCAAGTTTTTAATAATTTACTAAAGAGTCTATTAAAACTGTGCTATGACATGCTATGGTTATTTGAAATAATAAAGCTTTTTAGGTTTGCTTAAATGCATTTCATGCTCCCTGATGAATTTACTTTTTAATGTGATGTCCATCCCCACAATAACCATATTAACGAGTCAAGTTCATTTATGGTCTGTGTTTACATTTTAACAAATGTAACAGTAATATGTGGTTTGATTTTTTCCTGTTTACTGAAGAATGTTGATTTATCTGAATAGCAGCTCACTCATTTATGCTCTCTATACTTACACTCTCAAAAAAAGGTGCTTCAAAAGGTTCTTCGATGCCGTAGATGTTCTTCTATGGCATCGCTCTTAAGAACCTTTTAAGCACCTTTATTTTTAAGAGTGTATGGTACAGTAAATACATCATAATCAATACGCTTTAAATGGGGTCAGCATAAGCAAAATGATGCACCATGCATAAAACACCACATCTTTAAAATATGTAGATTATAATAGTATCTGGTTGCAGCAATAAAACACTGCTCATTTCTGCATGCAGTCAGTGCCAAATACTCAGATTTTTGATAAACATTTAGTTGCAGTCAAGAATTTTCTGAATACAGCACAGAATTAGTTATTATTCTACGGGTGAGTGATTTTCACATTGATTTCCTCTCTGGTATTCTTGGTACTGGTTTGTTGTTCTGCTGGTCATAAAGCTGATCGGATTGGTCAGCATAGTGGAAAATGCTGATACAAGCCTACGGGCCTGTTATCATGAACCCCGTATCTTATCCTTAAATACCCTTTGAGGACTCAGAGGTCACATCAGATGTAGACAATTGCTGTAAATTTCTGAATAATACTTTGGAAGCTGACGGTTGAAGAAAATGAAATTCAAGTAGAATAGATTTAGCAGAAAAGGGCATACTTTCGTTTATAAAACTAGACTGACCTGCAATCCATTATATTTTGGGGGGACCGCTTAAACAGAACTGAGGGAGCAAACAGGCCAGTATTCCGTTTACAATTTTATTAAAAAAATTAACAAAAAAACAACAATTGTTCAAACAGAATCTAAGAAAGTGTTAACCAATAGAGGGGAAAAACAATTAACATCAAATCTCTACAATACGAAATGATAACTAGAGGTACAAATGTAATGTAACTGTCTATATGTCTCATTAGCATTGATTTGACACAATTTCATGACAAGTCAAGGGCTTATGCAACGCTATATTAAAACTACAAAGGGGGGATCTCAGGTTAAGGTCTGGCAACATGCTGAGCAGTGCTATCCTTCTACACATAGTTTTTTGTAAAAGCAACAAAATGAGTTACAATAGCTAAAACTATAAAGTCATTTCATAACATATGCTAAACATTTATTGTCCATAATAAAAAACAAACAAAAGAATACACAAAGTACAAAATATCATATTAAAACATTCTTTGGACTGGTAGATGTAAATTTAACAGTGTTATGTGAATTAAATATATAAAGCCAAATACCAAACTTACTGTGTTTAGTGTTGTAGCATCTAGCTTTACAGTCATAAAACTCATTGATCCAATGTGAACGATGGTATGGCTTTAACCATTACATATAAACACCCTCACATTGAGGATGCGGGTGACAAAAAGATATTAAAAATGACAGCAAACCCAAGGAAGGCAATGTATCCCACGATACACATCCAGAAGCGTGGGTCTTTTAGGAGTTTTTTATTGTAGTTGGTGAAGAACACATAACCAATGGTCATGCCTGCTACTCCACCACCAATGTGGGCCACAAAAGAGACCTGACAAAGAAAGGAGAGAATAAAGGACCTTCTGCGTGAAATTTGACCATTGCATTTGTTAATTTAGCCAAAAAATAACTGAAAGCTCCGATTTAAGAGACCTAGTTTTCAAGACTAGTAAACTAGCCTCTAATGAAGAAGAGTAAATGCTTGCTGTAAGTTCTTATCTAAGTCTAAAGCCCAAAGCATAATGAAAACTAGGTATTCTGGTTCCCTGTTCCCAAAATAAGGAAACCGTTAAAAGAAAATCCCCTGCAAGAGAAGCATATTTAATTTTCCTTCCTGAACAATATACTGTTAAAAGTGCAACTTGACACACATTTAACAATAAGTAAAAGAACCTTCTTTGTTATACTTTCAACATTTAGTTGTTTAGATTGTGAACAATGTTATGGTTCTCATACACAAAACAGAGTCTTACCCTCATGCCACTGTCATCAGTAAAAAATCTTCTGTACAGAGCAAAGCCAACATCTGTCCCAACTGGAAGAGAGTTTGATTATTAAAGATGAGGCAGTAGATCAGGACTTAATGCTTCTAGTTTAGTTTATCTAACATGAGTGTAAAGCGAAAAAAAACATGGCATACCAATCAGAACAATCACTAGGATGCGAAAAATCCCGAAAAGTAGACTCATTTCCTTGAAATTCTATAGGAAATGGAAAATCTTAGATGTTTAAATATATAGTTTCAATCAGAAGATTCTATGTAAATATACAGACCATCAAAAATGACTAGAAATCTACTCACCACCACAGCGTTCATGAAGTAACCACCCATAAGGGCATACACACCACCCGAGGCCCCCACAAGGGCGCTGCGAGGATCAAAAATTGAGCTGGCAAGAGAGCCTGAAAGTGGGTTTAAACATTTCAGTGAGTTATAAGAATAAAATGAGAGCCAGAGTTCAAAATTCAATTGAAACAAAGTGATAGTTCACCCAAAAGTAAAAGTTCTGTCATCATTTACTCACCTTCTTGACATTTCAAACCTGTACAACTTTCTTTCTTCCGCAGAACACAAAAGAAGATATTTTGAAGAAAGTTGGTAATCGTATGGACACAAAACAAATGCAAGTGAATGGGTGCCAGTTAAAAACATTCTTCAAAATAGCTCCCTTTGTGTTCTGTGGAAGAAAGAAACCATAAAGGTTTGAAACGATAAGAAGGTGAGTAAATGATGACAGAATTTTTATTTTTGGGTGAACTATCACTTTAAATAGCATGTACCCTCATCTCTGCACATACAGTAATATCTAAAAATTTATTGTAATAATGACTAAAATTATACATGCAAATGCCTACCTGCAAGGACCCCAGCCATATAGACCATGCCCACTTCAAAGCCCTTATGCACCAGCTCCAGGGGAATGCCCAGCAGTAGCTGCATCAGCAAGTTGCCCAAGATATGCTCCACCCTGAATAAAGAAAGATAGTCAAATACATATCAAACACCGATAAGGTATGAATGTCTGATCCAGAAACACATCAGATCGTTCACTCCACAGTAGAACAAGTTAAAGTGATAATTCACACAGAAATGAAAATTCTGTCATTATTTACTAACCCTCTTGTCATTTCAAACCTGACTGACTTTCTTCTGCAGAACACTTTAGGGCGCATCCGCAGGCAGCTAAAAAAGACGTTGACTAACTTTAATCAATACATAACTTGCCCAACCAGGCAGAATACGACGTTAGATCTCTGCTATGGAACTGTCAAGGGAGCATAGAAATCAGCACCATTGCCAGCTTTGGGTTCTGCCGACCATAACTGTGTTTTGCTTCTTCCTGTGTTTTTAAGAGAGAAAAAAATCCAGAAAAGAGAGGTTAAAATCTGGACTGAAGAATCTATTGTCTGTCTCCAGGGTGTTTTGACTGCACCGATTGGGAGGGGTTCAAGGACTCTTGTAAAGACATGAACGTACTGATGTTGTATGCTCATATATAACTCATATATAATATGATTGTTACTACTCGTAATATCAAGGTTTATCCTAATAATAAGCCTTGGATGTCTAAAGCAGTCAAAACAAGTCTGCAGAAGAAAAAAAATGCTTGACAGTCGGGGGGGGGTTTAGAAAGATAAGTAGCAAGGAGGGAGGTTAAAAGGGAAATTTTAAAAGCTAAGCAAACATACAAAGCTAAAGTAGAGATTAAACTGGCAGAGAAGAACTTGGCGTCTGATATGAAAACTATGGCGGGAATACAGCAAACTAGGAATAAGACTGTTGTTTCTATGGATGGATTTAGGTCTAATTGTGAACTTGCTGATGCTCTTAATAATTCTTATTTAAGATTCTGGCAGTTTGATTTTTAGGATTAAGTGCAGGAAATGACAAGTACACGTAATAATAATCATCATATAGTTTTGGAGCAGACAGCAATAGAAAAATATTTTCTTACTCTTAAGAAATAAGAGTAAAAGTATTGTAAAAGTCCTATTTTTTATTATATTTTTAACATGTCTTTAAATCTGCAAAGGGTACCCAATCTGTGGAAGCAGGCTATTATCATTCCAGTCCCTAAAAGTAATAATCCTAAAGTTTTTAATGACTTCAGGCCAGTTGCCCTTACCTCTCTTCTAATGAAATAATTTGAAAAGCTGGTGAAGACAGAGATTGTAAGCAGAGAACTAAGTGGCTGCTTAGGGCCTCGCCGTCACTAGGGGGCCCCCAAGAGCACATGAAATTACATCTTTTTTTGTGGTATATTCACGACACGCATCCATTTTCTCACGTAGGGCCATACCCACTATTTTTTCTGTGGTGAGTGTCAAAATATGTGAAATTACTGACAAGTTGTTACCAGGAGTTACTGGTTACAAAGCCGAGCAGTGACCAATCAAATCAGAGAAGACGGAGCTACTGTCACATCTTTTGCTGTTCAGCAAGACAATTCAGTTTTAAAGTTGAGAGTGCTGTGCAACAAACAACATACTGTAAGTGACTAAAAACATTCAATATTTGACAACTGTTTAGTGTTTAACGATAGAAATGATGAACATCTGACAGTATTCATTGATGCAAATGAAAAATGCTGATTCAGATGAAAAATATGTAATTTATGTGATTCGATAATTCAGCGTTTAATTTGGGATAAGGTTAAGAATAATTGTGTGCATATTGTAAATTAATTTAATGGTTATCAATGCACTAATTAAAAAAATATATTAAATCATCATCAAGGGCTGTGTGGCTTTAAAAGGGTGTTTTATTGGTTGTGGTTAAAATAAAAATGATTATTAAAATAAAATCTTTGCAAATAGTTAAATGCATTGAACAATAAATCCCACATGCTTTGTATGGTCTGTGCTTGAAATTTTAAGGGACAGTTCACCTAAAATTGGAATTATCAAATGTTTTGACAATCACAATACACTTGTAATGCAAGGTTTATGCGTTTTTGTTTTTATGACATTCCTACATCCCAAACACAGCTACAACTAATACAACTAATAGAATAGTCGATTGTATTGGGGGCACACAGTGGGACCCCCAAATAAAATTTTGCTTAGGGACCCGTAAAGGCTTGGGCCAGCCCTGATTGTAAGACAAACTGAGCAAGCTCTTGACCCTATGCAATTTGCCTATAGATTAGATTCAATTTATTGTCATTGCACATGTACAAGTACAAGTACAAGGCAACGAAATGTGACCTCTGCATTTAACCCATCCAGAGAGTAGTGAACACACGCACAGCAAGTGGTGAACACACGTACCCCGGAGCAGTGGGCAGCTATAACTGCAGCGCCCGGGGAGCAAGTAGGGGTAAGGTGCCTTGCTCAAGACCTGCCGGCCCTGGGAATCGAACCGGCAACCTTCTGGTCATGAGTCCAACTCTCTAACCATTAGGCCACAACTGCCCCTAACGAACGCAGTCCCCCACGCAGTGATTCCCACATTTGGGGGAGTCGCAGAAGTCAGCACTCAGAGGCGTGGAAGATGCTACAATAACTTTACTTAACCTCTTGTCTAAGCACTTAGAAGGGGGGAATACTCATGCAAGATTGTTGTTTATTGACTTTTCATCTGCATTTAATACTATCCAACCCCACATTTTAGGTAAGAGATTGATAGAGTATTTTGAGTTGAGCCACAATCTGGTGGTTTGGATTCTGGATTTCTTATCAAATAGAATGCAGAGGGTGAAGGTAAATGGCATTTTATCTAATTTTTTTAGGTTCATCTACCGGCTCACCTCAGGGTTGTGTCCTTTCACCCTTACTTGGCAAATAGGACAAGTTTAAAATTTGCTGATGATACAGTCATTGTGAGTCTGTTACATGATATAGAGTTTGGTCATGGTCCAATTATTGAGGAGTTTGACTTTCATGCAATGGGTCCTTTAATGAGTTTTTACATTGGAAACGTAAAGGTTTATGTTTTACGTTGTTTTATAGATTGTTTTATGTATGGATGGCTGAATTTCCTACCTGCACAACAAATTTACCCTTGGGTACCAATAAAGATACCTTGACCTTGAACACAAAAGAAGATATTCTGAAGAATGTTGGTCATCGGCACCCATTCACTTGCATTGATTTTGTGTCCATACAGTAGAAGTAAATGGGTGCTGGCGCTTTGGTTACCAGCTTTCTTCAAATTATCTAAGAAAATCATACAGGTTTGAAATGACAAGAGGGTGAAAATGACAGAATTTTCATTTTGGGGGAACCATCACTTACCCCCCCCCATCACGTGATTTTTCACTCATTCATTCAGTGATGTTTCCCATTATGCACTGGAATACGCTAAACAAACTGTGCTACAATGAGGACCTTCACAACCTGCCCAACAATAGAAAGTCATACTAATACAGAAACGAGTGGAAGAAAGCAGCGTTATCCCTTACCCAGCGTGCACAAACATGTAGGATATAAACCTCCACGCCTCTTCACGAAGTTCAGGTTTGTAGGTAAGAGGACTCTCCCAGATTCCCACTCCTAAAGTTATCCATTGCTTCTGGGGCTTCCATACGGCATAGTAGATGAACACTGCCAACTGACATAAGTTGAAAAATGTTGACACTGATTCCAGGGTACAATTTATAATGTCCCATTTATGACAGTAATACATTATGTCTAGAGAAGATTGGATAAATGGACAATAGTGGTAAGAAACATGACACATTGTGCACATGTCGTCAGTATGAATTGTGTTAACTATTTGGAACTGTGGTTAAAGAAAAGAATGACTGTTCATATTTCTTATTTGGGGCAAAATGTTACATACTCCTTCAGTTTGAAGTCTCTTTGGATAAAAGCTAAATGAATAAGATTTGTCTTATTTAATGTGCTGTCTTTCAGTTAGAGATCTAGTGTAATATCCACATGGAAACATAGATGAATCTGGCTTTTTAAACTTTGTGGCTAAAGGATGTGCCATTCAGAAATGGAAAAGTGGAGAGCTGAGCTCAAAAGAATGTCTGTTCTTTGAAAAGGCCACACACCAACTAAAACATTAATGGAAATCTATGGGTTTCTGTAAACAGTTGTTCCTATACCTAAAAAAAGAACGAATCACACTATTGTGGAGCTTTATATAATATAAAAGTTTCATGTTTCGTATTAAACATTTAATTATACCTCTACTATGCTGACAAGGATGATGAAGATAGGAGGAGGGCAGCAGTTGGCTCGCTCCAAATACGTCTCTTGTAGCTCTTCGGGCAGCATCCATTTAGAAACATTCTTTTGAAATTTCTCCACCCTCCGTCCCCTTCTCCTTTGAGTTCCTTGATTCTCATCTCCTCCGTCCCTCTCCACTGGAAATGTGTCCTGTTCTTCAACGTCATTGTCCATTTCTCTATCTTTGTAGATTAAAGAAACGTTTCAACTGCGTGAAAAGTAATTTGTCTACACCAACAAAGTTATTAGTTCATCGCAAAAGAATATAAGGAATAAATTTAAAACTGCTACAAACAAAACAAAGAGAATAGTAATACATTAATCTTGATTTAAAAAAAAGCATAAATAAAACCCCATAGATGATAACTTCTTCATTCATTACACCAACATAGATTTATTTATACGGATTTTTCCGTCACACAATAACTCCCAATCCCATAGTAACATCGGGAGTGTCCGAGTAAGTATATCTTAACGTTTGAACGGAAGTGTATATTATTGTAGATTGGGAAAGTTTGTATTTACTCTCTCTTCCGGAGTTGTGCGCTTCCCACATAAACAAACTTATCCTGTATGTAAGTTAGAGGCTTTATAATAAGAATGGTACTCCAAAATGATTTTCTGTGTGAAAATCATTGGAATGTTCTTTTATTGTTAAAAAAACATAGCACAGAAACTTTGGACAAGATCTTAAAATGTGGCGGTAACCTAACGAAAGCGTTTTCACAATAAGTTTAATTTAACAAGAAATGTTAAGGGGGAAAACATAAAACTACATTACAATGTATATGCATGTATCTACACAAAGATAACATACCTTCTTTTTCTTCTGACCGTCACCTCTCACACGAGTAACTTACAGACTTTTCAAAGAACCCACGCCGCCCGGTGCTCATTAATGTTGACTAACGTTACTTGCAAAAAACACGAATAAAATAAACTTCGTTTTAAATCTATCAGTATATATACATTCAGAAACAGTTGTGAAACTCCCTCGGACCTAAAGACGTACGTTCTCACTGGACAATAATTATAGTCTTCCAGCCAGTTTTTCCGGTTCCAGTCTTCCTTCCTCTTGCATCTAAATGGAGGGTCTGTGGTGTCGTTTTGTTAGCTTTCCTTAAAAGAAACGACCTCTGACATGCAAAAGTTTGGTAGACAACTGCACTCTCTACCTGAGCTTCCGCAAACTGCCACACCTGGAGTCACGTGGTCTCATTAACATACATTTTGCGTTAAGCGTCAGTGTGCCAAAACAGTGCGCAAACCAAAATATAACCAAAAATAAAAACCAATAAACATTGAAACCACAGTATTACTAATAGCAAAGATGAGCACATTAAGAGCGCTTAAAAAAAAATAGATGCCACGGGAGGGCGACATATAATCAACAGCCAGGTTTCTTGCATTCAAACAGAACGTCATAGGTTGAATGTTGCGCCATGTTGGGAGGATGGCTGCTATGTGTTCAATGCAGTGTTTTTCTTGTTTGATTAGGAAATATGACTGTGGTAGGTCAGTCTTGCCGTGTTAAAAACTGCAATAGCATTACGCAGAGTCGTTCAGGGAAAGCCCTGAACAAAACAAGTAATGGACTGGTACATATCAATCCATTAATAGCAGCGGAGTATGATCCTCCCAAGATGGTGGCGCCGCTGCAACATAGGGCGTGACGTCAGTTTCACACCTGCATATACAAATGAAGAGAAAAACACGCAGACTTTTGACTTTTCACATATCTTTAATTTGTCAAAAAAAGAGAAAACGTTTATGGAGAGTTAAAAAACAGATTGAAGAAACAGGGAGAGTCTGGTATATTTGCTGCAGGTCAGTCACATTACATTATACAGAGATGATCACATCAGCCAAGCTTTATACAGCGGTAGTTTGACATATTTTCCCACAAATCTTTAAAGATGAAACTTCCTTAGAATGCATCTAGATATGCATGTTTGGTGTTGGGCCATCAGCAACAGGTTCAGCGATAAAAATGAGTTAAATGTGGATAGACCATGGCACCCAAGCATTTATTGGGAAAAAGAAAACATAGTAAAAGGAGGAAATTTCAAATGAAACAAAGGGGGCTGGTTCTACAGAAACCAGTTTCTGAGGGGTGGTACCATCTACAATGCTCTTCAAGACACATCTGTAAAACAAAAAGAGAAGACTATAAATACCGCATCGTTTGGAATGGGATGGAAACAAACAACAATCAAATCATTTGAGAGAATGTTTATTGGCTAACAAACTCCAGCAGGAAAGTTTTACTTACAGCTTGCAGGCCTGGTGCCATATCTTCGCATAATCTGATCCTGTGTGAATTTCACGAAGGACTCGTATTGTTCTTGGAAAAAGCAGATTAAGACCAAAATGAACACTTTCTTCTGCATTACACAAACAGATGGCGCTACCTGACGATACTAGAATATGGTTGTATTGTATTTATAAAACCAATATTCTACCGTTTTTATTTGTCAAAACTTGTGGCATGGTTCTTTAATAGTATTTCAAACATATTTGAAATGAAAACACAAAAATATTAGATATGATCACGATGCGGAACTACCACTGTTTTACCTGCCAGCTTTGTGTTTAGTATCTGTTCGTACTCTTCACGGATCTTCTCCTCGTGGTCTTTGATAAGGCGCTCGCACAAATAGCCAACCTGCCTCAGTGTGAAGAGTGGCTGGTCCTTCTTCAAGGATGAGGCACCTAAAAACAATTAGACACAAACCTGAATTAAACACCAGAGTCATATGGACAAGGAAGTGCACACGTGTATGACATTCTTTAATTTCATTTGAATATACTTTTAATATTTGGTATTGACATTTGTTCTAGTAGTGACAGACCTCTTGGATACTTAATCATTATGATCTGTTTCGAGTAGTCAAACTGTATGTGTTCTCACACTCATACACGTCAAACACAAACCAACATCGAGACAAATAGCGGTCAACAGCATATACAAACAGCTATTTTAGTTGGAACATTCATGCATGCCAAAAACATCTTGCACCTGCATTTTCTATTTAAATACTTGAATCTGTAAATAAATGCTGACGAAAAGACAACATATGCAAGACCTCACAGCTGTGATAATACATACAACTGAGCGCCATTTCAAAGATTACGGTTTTAGCTCATCAAGTTCTCATACTCCTTTGATGCCACAATGTTGATGTTTAATCTTGCATTTCTTGGCTAATGTACCAGAGATAAACCAGACTCAATGTTTAGAAAAAAAACAGAGGCACTGTATTTTGAAAGGCTAATACACTGGTTGCGTTTTTAATGCAGAATTTTTTACAAACTCCCCCCAAAAAAGAGAAATATATAAAATTAATAAAAACGTCTTCAAGTGCGTTCAAGTGTAAATTATTGGAATGATTCTTTAAAGATACAGTTTGTAACTTTTTTGCAGTAAAATATCCAAAAACCACTAAGCGTGAGAAAATTGTCATTTTAACCAGATGGTAAGCCTGCAACCTTTAGTCAAAAAATCACGGAATGCAGGAAAGGAGACTAGAGGCTGTTATATGATTGGCTGAGTTGCCTTACGTGATTCGTGTGAGCCGTTACGCTTTCTCCAGACCTTGCATCTCCTTAATAACACAGTCTTTGGCGTTACCCTCGGTTTCCGCTTTTACTGCCGTAGAAACCATGACAACACAGTCTCGTGGACAAATGTGAAAGTATTTGTTTGTAGCGTCTATCTAGCAACTATCTTGTTTTGCGCAGTCGTTATGGAGCACAATTATTCTTTACCGTTTGCAGCTGGTTCTGTCAACAAAGACATTTTTACTAGACATTGATTTTGCATGCGTTTACTAGACAGGTGAGCAACTGTTTAGATTCCTTTACTGACAGAAAACGTATGATTATTATATCGATCAACAAGGTTAGTCTTATTGTTTGATTGTCTTTTTCTTAATTTAGCACGAGTGTCATGCATATATTTACAGAACAAGCAGTCATCATTTTTAGATCATCAGACTAAATAGCAATAAATTAATTGTATAAATTACATCCAATTCATTATAAAGGAATAAAAACACATCATCAAACTCAACATTTATAATACTTTATTACTTTACATCATCCATAAACGTGATTTCTCATTCACGTCTGATTGATTATTAGTGGTGGAGTTGAAGACGACAGTTCCCAATATTCCACGCTCCTTCACAACTTCATCAAGCTACGCCGTTGTTGTTTTTAACATATCCGTTTTGAATGTGCACCCTCTAGCGGCAGATTTTACAAACTGCGCCTTTAATGACATGGATGGATTCTTCAGTCAAATTAAAAATGACCACTATACTGTCTAGCTATTTTCATTCATACATTTGGCAGACGCTTTTATCCAAAGCGACTTACATTGCATTGTATTATACATTTCTTTCTGACTATGTGCAATCCCTGGGATCGTACCCATGACCTTGGCGTTGCTAGTGCCATGCTCTAACCACTGAGCCACATATTTTTCAAATCAATAATTTCACAGGTATTTTTAATTGGGTAACTAGCTGACACAGTGCAATGTTAATCACCCTGTCTGGGTTTATTTATCAACATTACATACATTTTACTTATATATTCATATAGAGCCTTGGAAAAAATTAAGAGACCATTCCAAATTTTCATTTAATCAGCATTTCTAGATGTATTCTGGCCATTCCAGTCCAGTGTCTGTTGAATTTCAACTATCAAAACTCATAAGTAACAAACAAAGTCATCTAACAGCAATGTGAAAGACTGACAGCATGACAAGACACATGAAAACTGTGATAAAAATCGAGGTTATCAAATAAACTATTATTTTGAACTTCTCCTACATACGTGTACAAATATTACTGTTGTATGGCTTAAAAGTGAATTTGAACTTGTTTTCTGAAAAATTACATAGCTTCTTTTCTGTTATTTTGACCCGTTTCTCCAGTTTTCATTTTCGGCAAACAATATTTTTATTTGAAATTTGGGAGAAATATTGTTAGTAGTTCAGAGACACATACCTATAAATACCAAATTCAGAAAAACTATTAATTTTGTAATGTATATGTCCATGTGGATTTGCTAAACAAATCTAATTCAAATGGAGAAACACTCCCCTCAGTTTAAACAAATAAACAAATGATTAACCTGAATGTGAATCTGTCATTCCTTGGATGAATTATAATAACTAAACAATTGGTTTTCATCCTTCTGGGAATTAGGCTTTTGAGCGGACTGACCTGTTGGAGAACTTGGTGAGGTGAGGGAGGGGCTGGAGCTCTGGACGTCATTAGAACTGCAGGCCTCGGTTTGGTTGAAGGCCCCTTCCAACTGCCGTCGCCTCTGATAGCGGCTATACTCCTGACGAATGTTCTGAAAGATTTGCTCTGTTGGGACAAACAATAACAATTGAAAGATTAGAAAGCTAACAACAGAAGGAAAATACCTTTGTCCAACCCTTTTGGGTCATTTAGCTTTTTTTTCACAAAGAATAAATTAAAGGAACGGTTCACCCAAAAATCTAAATTCTTCATTTACTGACCCTCAAATTGTTACAATTCTGTATATGTTTTTGTAATTCTTTTAAACATCAAGAAAGATATTTGGAAGAATGCTTGTAACCAACAGTTCTTGGCCACCTTACTACCTATACCGCCATACTACTATAGTAGGAAAAATTGCTTTATACTAGGGATGTTAATCGATGATCGATTAATTGTCGATAACAGTTTACTCGAAACAACTTAAGGATGATCGAGTTCAGGGTCATGCATGTGTGTGCGGCTCATGCACAAAACACCTACAGCAGAATCATGTAAAACCACAATGGCTGTCCACTTATTACATTACTTGGCTACCGACACACCTTCGTTTTACATTTTTATAGAAATAAAAGAAAGTTTATTTGGACAATGGACGCAAGAGTTCGTGAGGCTGCAGCTGTGAGGCGCAATGATTGACAGGTCAAGGTGGAGGAGAGCTTTTGTTAATTAAAGTTTCATTTCTTCGTTTAATATACGTAGTGTTATCCATTACTTGTTTGGAGCAGTCGTTCGTTCGTTAGAAATATATTAGTCTAACTATTGCTGATTTCAACAACTTGAAACATTAAAATGTCAATTTCACTGCAACTACAAATTTGGCCTGTATTTTCCTCCTAAGAACTTCAAATAGGGTCGTCACCTGTAAATAAATTCGCACAGATGTTTCGCTGTAATTCCTTAGTTAGACTACCTTAGTTGATTTTATTTATTGATGCAAATGCAATACAAAGCTAAACAAGTCAGACACTGACCATAAAACGACAACGAAAACAGTATTTATATGTGGTGGTGATCAGCAGGATTAGTAATTCTTCCTCACATGACGGTCACATATAAACAGGACAACAGGCACAATGGCTCAGTCTTTGTTTTTAGGATCAATTAACAGTCGGCATGGAGGTATCAAGCCTGTTTACTTTATTTATAATCAACATTATAAACAATAAAGCCAGATATTCTTGTCAGATCTAGGTTTTGTTTCCGGGAGTTAGAGAAGCGCGTTTTCTCCACTGTCGGCTTGTTAACCTTCGGCTTGTTGAACAGACTTTCACCAGAGTAAAATAGACCATATAGGCTATATGCTTGTTTTTCTCATCAAGAACATGTAAAACAAAATAAACAAGATAACCATATATCATAGACTGTCAATATACGTTGCGTTTTGTTCGTTTTGTTTTGTGTGTTTGGTTTTTGTATGATTTCGCGCAGGTTTAGATGCAGTTTTATTAATGTATTTTTCTATTTTTTTCTAACGTTTCTAATCTTTTCAATATTATATCAACAGGATATAATATTAGTGTGTTATGAATATTTAATTATAATTATAAGCTTGATGTGAAATTGTGACTAAAAAGACATAATTTGTTACGTTTTTATTTAATTTAAATAAACGAATATTCGTTTTTTATGAGCTCAAATATTCAAATATGAAATTATTGAAAAATGCCCATCCCTAGTGTCCATGCACATTCAGAAACAAATCAACCTATTTTCTCACGCAGACGCATGCAATGATATGAATTCGCTTATATGCAATGCCCAGAGTGCACATCTGAGGCGGCGACACGTTGTATATTGGTCCAAATGTTAATTATTAAATACATCATTTTATAATGTATATGATTAGATTACCAATCACACAGATTCATTTTAACAATGCTACTAGGCTTTTATTTAAACTTAGAAACCTTTTTATTCAGGTGAGGAAGCTGGCATTTTGCATAGCATTTGCGCGCCCTCATGCCTTTATGCTACTGCAGAGGCATATTGCAGTATTAATGTTAACGAGTAATCGATTAATTGATCGTTAATTTAAATGAAGATCGATTATGGGAATTGGTCTAAACTGACATCCCTACTTTATACATTTCTTTGTTCTGTTGAACACAAAAGAAGATATTTTGAAGAGGGTAGGAACGCAAACAGTTCTGGGGCACTTTTTTCCTACTATGGTAGTCAATGGTGGCTAAGAACTGTTGGTTACAAGCATTCTTCCAAGTATCTTTCTCTGTATTTATCAGAACAAATACATTTTAACAGATTTGCAACAACTCGAGGGTGAGTAAATGATGACAGAATTTTTATTTTTGGATTAACTGTCCCTTTAACCAATGTTTAATTATCTTCGATGAATAATTCTGAGGTGGAGAAAATTAACAACATGACGTGCCTTCGATAATCCCCGGCATGACTTCGGTAACCACACACACAATGCACAGAGGATATCCTGCTCAATTCAGAACCAGTCCCATCAGAGTAAGTAAGTTTCAAGTAAGTTTCACTTCACTTTTACAAGCAGCCTAAATGACACTCCATGTCACTAATGAGTCATTACAGCCAATTCCAACATACCAAATCAGAAAAAAGGGATGCTAGACAGTTTCATTTGGCTTTGTGGCGGGGCAGGCTTATTTCTGGAAACTGAATCTAGGTGACTAGGCTGCAATGCGGAGGGGTCGGGGGTAACACATCCAAGAATTTCTTTAGCCTCGTTTTCTAGAAAACTAGGTTGGGTTTGGTCCCCAGTCCTAATCTTCGACAACAGCACACAGCACAAACCAACAATATGGCTTCCATGAGTTTAATGACCGAAATCATGTTGTCTTCAAAAGAACGGGAATGACTCTCTTAAAACTATAAAAGTTTTACTCCAAGACAAAGAAAGCTTTCAAAACGGATCCAATTGTTCATATAGTGCGAACGTAAACTAAGAGGCACCGTCACAGAAAGACGCGAAGATTTTGATAGTCTACGAGCAACAGGTGAAGCCCCTCCCACTGCTTGGCTGGCGATATCAAATGCTGCCAAATGCTGAGACTGGGTCCAACAGGTTACTAAGCAACTGTAACCTTATATGGTCAAACCAAGCAATCAATCACAGTGGCTTCCTGCGAAGTGATTCAAGGCCCAAAACCACAGAACAGGGATAATACGACTACAATGGAGGTGTGGGATGAACTGGACTTGGGGGAGGGGAGTGTTAAGGGTGTGTAGAGATGGGGCGTCTCATTCACTTCGGCGCTCGGGCTTTGTGGAGGGAATTTAAAAACCCCATACTGCCAGGAAGTGCCCCCGAGCTAGGGTCTCATGCCTAGGGTGTGTTGCTTTGTTCGGCATTGATGTGCACTAGATTAACAAGCAATTTGAAGTCAATGGCCTTGTTATTAGAAAACTAGATAAAGAAAAGCTGAAAGGAAATAAGGGATGCTTCTAAAAAGAAACCATTGCCTCTCAAGTGTGGATAACTGTCTAGAGACATAAAAAGAGCGATGTTATGAATGTTATTCCTGAAAAACAGTAGTCTTTGGTTTCACGAAGTACACTGACACTGCCCTTTTTTTACCATGGTTTTACTACAGTTAAAATGGAAAAACCATGGTTTCACTACAGTTAAAACAAAAAAAATATGGTTACTGTAGTAAAACAATGGTTATCACAAAATAACAAAACCATGGTTTTTGTAAAAACCATAGTTAACGATGGTAACTGTAGTAAAACCATGGTTTTGCCCCAAGTAATCAATGCACCAAAAAACCATGCTTACTACACTTGTACCTCAAAAAAACCATGGTTAATTTTCGTAAGGGTGATATGACAGGCAAACCCAGCACTTAAATGCATGACGTACATCAACATGCAAGTTGATATGTTACAAGTTTGCAATCTTAACTTATTTCGCTCATGGTTAACTCATCTATTTAAAGTGGCGTCACGGAAGATTTTAACGTTTACAAGCTGTAAAAACGGCATTTGGGCGGGTTCGGCAAGAGTCCATAAAATCCGTTTCAAAGCAGCGATTACAGACTGTGTATAAAGGAAACGGATATAATAATTAAATTATGATATTAAATATTAACATTGCATTACTGAAATTACGTGTTTTAGCAAACGCTTGCATTTGGCAACGTTAAAAATTGATCATTTAACAAAGTTTTCGTCTGCACGGTTTAAATATTTAGTCTTAAATCACGCCAATGCACCCTTACTGTGGTCCACATACCTACATTTCCTCTTTGTTTGGAATATTGGTTCAGTCCCGCTAATAAACCAACAAGCTTTAAGCCAAACGTTAACCACCCAAGTCAGAGGCAGGCAGTTGTACAAAGGCATTTTCACGTGTATTGTTTTCAACAGAAATAGTCGATGACTGTGTTCACACTAAGCCACGGGAGTTAAATGAAGCTCTGTGTCAGCTAGTCTGCATTAGCGGCAGCTTTCAGTTCAGCTAGCGGAGCTCAAAACAGCTATTCGTCCAAACTGCATAATTATCTACACCCCAAAACAGACCCTTTAACAACTACCACATCATCTGTTCGTAAACGGTGGTACAAACTTAAACGATCGCTCGGGAAACCTTGACGAAACGTTTAAAGAACGAACTGTCGAAATTCAAAAATCCACTTATGTTAGCTGGGTTAGCTGAGATTAAACAACCCCCCATCCCCTCCTACATGTCAAACATACCAACGTTCAATGGCGAGAATCGAGCCTTTCTCACCTGGAGTTAGCCTGTTTTCTCCCATAGTCTGGGGCGACATCGAGTGTACTGGGCTCTCTGTTGGCGGACGAAGGCTGCACCTCTGCGGGGAAGGAGTAGTCGGAGTCCCCGGTAGAGGATTGCACCTCCTCCGCTTTGGGGACTGCGGGCTGAGAAGGGCCTCGAACTCCATAGATCGCTTCAACGTCGCGCCACAAGCCATGGTCGCTGAATGAACGTTACAATTACCTAAAACAAACGATAAAATAATACGTTTTGAAGACAATATGCCGTCGAATCCCCTTTCAGTTTAGCCCGTTTTTGTTGTTGCGCTTTGTACAGTGTCGGTGCCCCCCCCTACGTTCGCACACCGGTTTAAACACCAAGTGCCAGATTTGTAGCAAAAATGCTAAAACGACTCGGTCGAGGACTGTACCATTCTCGAAAGGGTGGGAACATGTTGCAAACAGGTTTGTTTTTGATATTTGTATAAATGAAATCCCATTTCAATGCTTTACTTGGCAATCATCCATGTGTATACGGCGCAATATTTCACATTAATGTAAGTCATATTTTAAACAAGAGTGTACTTAATGGGTGATGATAAAAATGTAGTACGCGCTCCAACCAGTGAGATGAGGTTTTTGTTTTTGCCCTGTCTTCAACCTACAGATTCCAGTGACGTGATATGTTATTACAAATCACAACTATTAATGAAAGTGAAATGTACTTGCTTGTTTTGGATAGACAGCATCTTATCAATCTATACGATATGCTTTCGAAAAGAACTATTTTAACTATTTTAACTAAAAACGAATCGTTATACTATATAAACTATACTTACCTAGGTCTACATAAATCAAATCCCTTTATTGTCACTCAACCATATACACAAGTGCAACAGTAGGTGAAAAACTTGAGTGCAGTTCCGACCAACATGGCAGTATGACAGATATGTAGACAAAGAATTACAATACTTTACAGTAGACATCTCTTGTACACATTTACACAGTAAACATTTCTGTACAAGTGTTAGACCATAGTATAACGAATGACACATAATTTACATGTAACTACACATGTAGATACATATAATATTACTATGTTATGTGTAATAGCCTAGGCCTATGTAAAATATCCTTGCGTACAAAATTATATTTTTACTTTGCTACGTTATATTTTGTGCAATATTTAATTTTTTAAATATTGAATTCATACAAACCTAGTACGACTTAGCCTATACTACACATGAATCATGATGTTTTTTATGTTTTCATAACTTCACACTTTTTTAATCCAGTTGCATAAAATGCGACCCCCTCAAACAATTCTGTTTTATTGAATTAATGACTGAAATCCAGACAATTGCTTAGTTTAACTTAAAGCTGTAAAGCATGACATTACCATAATGCTATCGTCTTAAAACTTAAACTTAGGATAAATTACATCAACTACATAGCTTTTGTAGTTACTAATACTAATTCTTAATATAGTAAGAAATGCAAGCCATGAAGAACTATGATGTAGCCATAATGTGATAACAAAAATCTAGTAGGCCCACCACAATGCTTAAAGTAGACTATATTAAAGCAGAGCTATCATGCTATGTCATGCATTCTGACTTCTTTACACTGCTAAACGTGCTGGCTTCTCATGCTTAACATGGTCAACTTGTTAAAAAACGAGTTGGACGTATGACGTAGTATTTCTGTACTTGATACACTCCCCCAGCACTCCAACTTGTTTTGGAAAGTTTTTTCTAATTCTGGATGCCTGTGTCGTCACATCCTATTCCTTTTATTAGCCAAAAGCACTGCAAGGCGAAGGCGAAAGAGCCCACCCATGAGCCAACCAACGAGCGAGACCCGCTTACCATCAAGGTTATCTGCGCTGTGTCAAAATGGGCTGCGCTGCAGCTCGTTACTCTTGCGATAGTGAAGTTTAGGTGTGTCTGTTCACTGCATTTCAGTGATGGATGTTATATAAATGGTGGATTTGGAGAACGTTTGAAACTCATAGATGGTGCGGTCCCAGTGCTAAAAGATGCCGGACATGAACTGCACGCGTTAAGTCAAACCAAGTCATATGTCTGTGTTTTGTTGGTACGTCTTAATAATACGAAGGGATTAATGTGATGATGTGTTGCTTGCTCGTGCTGTAGTTCCATCTCACTCTCCCCACTAGTCCCACCTCGTGTTTTTCTGGAAATAATCGTACATCTCTCTTTTATAAATTTGATCAAACTAAATACTCTTCGAAGATACGACGTATGCAATACTACTATATTGGCACTCAAGATTAATATGAGATTGGCAGAAACTGCCTGTGATACATGATCTTTAAGAAGGTAATTTAAGTTTTTGTTAGTGGTCTCCATTAATGCTGTTGGTATTTTATTTCACAGTGTAAACTACTTATGTTTTGGCAGAGGCCTTTTTTATACGCTTTGGTCAAAAAGTAGCTGATGAGTCAGAGTGTGTTTAGTTGGTCATTTTACCTCTGGTAGAGCAGGGTTATCTAAGTTCATCTCATAAAATACACAGACCTATTGTATGTTTAAAAAATAAAATTTCCTGTTGTGTTTACAACTTTTACATTTAAATGAGAATAAGATACTGAAACTGATCACAGAATCTAAACATAATACTTATGAACATAAAAACATACACGAAATGAGTAAAATTCAAGGCATGTATGAGGAAAGGTTATAAAGTAATGTAATAAATGACAGATGTTTTTCATATTGCTTACATTATTGTTACATGTTTAAGATAAACACTGCGGTCGAATTAAAATGTTATCACATTTTTTAACAAAATACTCAAACCATCACATGTACAGTATTATATCTGAATGCTGTTTTCCTGCCTATCTACACTCTCAGAAATAGTTTCTCGGTTACTTTGTTCGAGGGCCTGATCATTGTTTTTTCTGGCAGCCCCGTGATCATTTTCTTCATCTTGAAATGTACGTTCCCTCCATGCCTTGCAGCATCCCAGCAATGCTAATAGTTCTCCCCGCAGGTCTCGGCATCGCAGAGCGTACAGGACCGGGTTTACACATGAGTTCACTAGGCAGAGTGTGCTACAGAAAGCAAACATTCGCTGCTGTTTGTTCGTAAGGGTCACAGAGACATCCACCATCATAAAGGAAAGGACTGGCAGCCAACACACTGCAAGGATTAGGAGGATCAGACTAAAGGTCTGTGCAAGCTGGATGTCCATGCGCATTCTAGCTTGTCCTCTGAGAGTTTGTCTGCCTATCTGTGATCCACCCATTGATGCTTCATGCCGATTTGCTTTCCACAGTATGAGGACGTAAGCCACCATGATGAGAAAGAGCGCCACAAGTTGCAGGCCCGTCCAGCAGGCCAGGTAGTGATGATCCACATAAGGGAAAAGACGAGAGCAAGGAGGATCCAACTGGGTTGTGCACCTCCAACCCATCAGAGGCAGGAAGGAAATGAGAACGGTCACACACCATAACAACAAAATAGCCAGAATGGCCCTGGTGCGCGTGAGTAGCACCTTGTAATTGCAGGCCTGGTAGATGCAGAGATAGCGATCTAGCGCTGTCAGCAACAGACTTCCCACCGAGCATGTGAAAGCCATTGTGACACCGCCCAGCTTGAACAGATACATATTAGGGCCATCGTCACGACTATACAGATGGAAATCTAAAAAACTGGTGGTGAAGAAACAGCTGGCAAAGGTGTCAGCCAGTGCCAAGCTGCTGATGAAGAGGTATGATGGGCGACTTCGCAGAGTGGCAGAGCTGGCTATGACTCCCAGGACCAGAACATTCTCCAGGAACGTCACGGGGCCGGCTAGGAAGCAGATCGCACCAATAGTTTTCTTCTCTAGTTGGGTCAGGACCATGTAGCATTTAAAACTGTTGCACAAGTTTTCACCTGCAACAGTTTAAGAGTAGCACTGTTGGGATTATTATTATTATAAGATCATCTAGTATATGACAGTATTACTATTCATAATGTACATATT
Source organism: Triplophysa rosa (assembly GCF_024868665.1). Classification (NCBI taxonomy): domain Eukaryota; kingdom Metazoa; phylum Chordata; class Actinopteri; order Cypriniformes; family Nemacheilidae; genus Triplophysa; species Triplophysa rosa. Next base: position 23,648,368 of record NC_079897.1, on the reverse strand, counting down.
TTTTTATTAGAAATAGCAAAACAGATGTGTTCACAGAGATGATGAGAAACTATACCTGCTTTTGAAAGGTTAAGTGTACTTTCGTTTAAATAAAGTACAGTGGTTGCTTCTTGAGATTGTTCTGTATGGTCCTCCATATTGAATCAAATGTGCTGGAAAATATAAGATAAAATGACTCATATTTGAATCCGTAAAATCCTATTGTTCAGTTTTCCCACATGTAGCTTGCTTTGGCTATTCTTGGCACACTGTTTGTAGACGATAGCAACAGAGCTTATTAACCCTAAAAGGTTAAGTTTTACAGATTGCAACTGAAACTGTTAAAATACAAACAAAACAAAGTTTTAGAATTCCAAGTTCTGAATTTGACACAATGAGGATGAATAAAAAACACACACAAAATTAATATAAGTGAAACATGTCTCCAAGCAATATTTTTATTAGGCTAATGCATTCTATAAATAAAGCTGCACATTATTCGTGCATGGGAGATGATGTTTTACTGGATGAGGAGGAAACAGCCCAGCTCTTATAGTCAACTTATAAATGATTTAAACAAAATATTGCTGAACATAAATGATAAAAACCTCATTTTTAGATCTTTTTTTAAATTAAATTATTCAACACAAATCACTGTGCTCTGTATTAAAGATGGATATTGCCCTCTATTGGCAAAAATACCAAACAGGGTAAACAGGATAATGGGCATTTGTCAAGACTATGTCGTATTTACATTTCACATAATTTCTGTCAATACATGCATTTTTTTAGAGAAAATGTTGTAAACTTTTGTTTCACATAGTCTAGTCAAATATTTTTGTATATTGATATATTTTTCATATATCAGCATTTCTTCATAATATTAACGAATCACATGATTTCTTGAAGCTGTTTCATACTCTCTCAAGTTAAATGTTTTTTTGTAAGTTCTTAAAAACATAAGCGTGTGACTTGTATTCACAATCATGTAAATGGATTACACATAAATGAAATTTCTTAAAAGAAAAAAGAAAGAAAAAGCCATTGGAGACATCTCAGTTCACACAGGAAGTTTGGCATAGACTAAACATGGATCAAATAATGTGATTGCTTACCTTTCTGTTTTGCCGTTGGTATAATGGTGTATTTTCACAGGAAACCAGATATTGTTTCACTGTCTTTCGCAAATCAGATCTTTTCTGCAGTTGCCTCTGATTACAACAGCATGTACCACACCCCCAATGAAAAACAGAAAGAGAGAGAGAGAAAGAGAACCACAATGAATTCAGTCGTTTCCTTCCAGACATGTATTATCACATTAACTGTAATGTATTTATATATCAGGAGAGATGCATGTAATTAAACTCATTAGGCACTATTATAGACCAAAGAAAAGTCACAGATGAAAAGTATCAAACCTAGTTTCTGTTTCACCAAATATCACCCAAAGAGGAACTTCTGTCTCACCATAAAATAACAGTTGAACATTAAATGCTGAAACATCTCCCTCTTTACCACAGCTTTCCATCCACTGTCCTGGCCTATTTTGTTTATTCTATAGCAAAACAAGACGTTGTAAGAAAATATTGTTATGCCTCTCACTGCAACTGACCCAATTTTTGTCCATTTTTGGCTCTATGATTGCTTGTTCTGAAAGAACACTGCCAGTGAAATTATAGAATAAAATTTTGTGATGATAGCACAAGCTTAAAGCAAGTGGCGGAGCGTTTAAGCTTTAATATGTTTCAGTATGGTCTGAAACAAATCTTTAATAATTGAATTTACTTAAATTTAATAAATAATTTGCTTTTACATTTGAATATTCAAGTCACATAGCAACTGGATTTGGTAACGTGTGGTAACATTTAGTAACATATTTACACCAAATCTTGGCCCAAATATATAACAAATTACATCTGATTGAGCAAAACCCAAATAAAATCCTTCTACTATGGTTGTTGTAGTGCTATTTTTAAACAACAGGTGGCGCCTATCTACAGATTCATCCATTTATTTCTTCTCTTGTAGAATCTTAAAAATCTGAAAATAAGAAAGATCATAAATATTATGTTTATGTAATGCCAATAAGCAGCATAACATACCATATATGTAAATATATGTTGTTACAGTTTAACATTTACATTTATGTAAATATACATATTGAAGACCTACATGTAATGATCTTATTTCATATACCTTTGGTGTTTAATGTTGTGTCAATATGTAAAACTATCACAAAATGCCACAAACAGCCCTCGATACTTCAGGAAGGCCACACACAGCAAAGCAGTGTTCCAAATGTGTAGATATTCTGTATATAACATCCATGCATTCTGCAGATTGTCCTTATGCAAAGCAACTAACAATGTATTCAAGATATCTTAGCATTTTTTGTTCCCTGAAAAAATAACCTGTGACCTTGGTGTTTCTAGCTATTTGTCTATGAGAACAAAAACACAGCTTATAAATCATAAGAAAGAGTATTGATTTGAAAATGTAAAATGCAGAAAGATTTGTGTGAGGGTTAGGAGATAACATAGTTTGTACAGTATCAAAGCATTGCGTTGTGTTTTGTATTTCTGGCAGTGTGTTTACATCTTGATGGTCCACCTCCAACATAATCAAATTTGGTAATTTGACCTCTACTCAAGTCACATGATAGACCAAAACCGACCTACTTTCCAAACTTAGGACAAGCCCCCTGGAAACTCTAAACCAATGGTTGCATGCAGAAGGCGTGTACTTCCGTCACCAAATAGGGATTCTGATTAAACAGGCAGACTAGCGCTCTGTTATGCAACAGGTTTACTTGTGGAACAATGAGAATGACATCATATAGGCTACAGCTGAGTGAACCACGGTAAAACAATTAATAAAACACATTAATAATTGAAAAGGAACTGTAAAAGGAAATATATAAATAAAACAAGACCACTGTAGCAAAAATGACAAGTTAAGACTTTCAAAACTATTGGGTGTAATATTTTTTTTTTCAAGAAAAATATTACGGAAACCGTTTTGGTAAAATATTGGCTAAATAGCAGAATTAGAAGTAAAAGGTCAAGGTTTAAATGTGGCCAAAGCTAACTGTTTAACTTCTTACAACAGCTGTTCAATTTACAGCACCACCATCTAGGTGGACATTATGGTTCAAAAACACCAAATGGGCCATATGTGCCTCCTAAGCACTTCATTAGTTTATGAATATCCTGCACCCCTAAAAATAACACCTTTGTTTGTAGATTCTGTTATAAAAGTAAAACACATTTTCATTCACAGACTAGACACTTCACAGGTTTTTTCTACATGTTGTCACACGCCAGGAGGTGTGTGTGTGTGTGTGTGATACATTTTAAAAGGTAGTTTCGAGAGGAAGGTATTTCCTTTATCCCAGTCACGCCTTTCCAACTGCTATGCTAATGACTGCCGCTTCACAAACCTATTCATTTATATGTCCCCCTAACAATATATTTAGATTTATTCATCTTGACTCTGTTCTTTTTTTTGTCTCATATCATTATATTCATAACATATTAACTGTTTTGTTTATTTTACTTTTACAAGTTCTACGGAAGCTTATTTTTATCTAGCCGTTTTGGACAACTGAAGACTAAACGTTTGTTCATCACGAGCAGGTTTTTGCTATCATACGTTATTTAGATATGCAAAGCCTAGAAAATGAACATCGTTTATTGATCCACAGATGTTGTGGCTAATGCTGTCTAATGACGCAGTACGCACTTTCAAGTGTGTTGTGCCTGTTGCTACAAAGTGATGACATTACAAGAGATTATGCCTAGTAGGTGCATTTCAGTGATCGTATTTGGAGATAAAAACCAACCGGAACACATCACGTGACATTATTTTTTATATTACAGTAACGCGGAAAAAAACATTTTTTCTTTTGAAACAACAAAATTCCCCATACACGTATAACCGTCTGTGACGCAGAAAGCGTGGCAACAGGCGTGTTCACGGCTCCTATTGGTCAACGGTGCCAGTGCTGGTCCCTGATTGGTCAGGGCTTCACACAGCAGAACTACTTATGCTTTGTTGAGGATCCATTTTGTTGGTAGACGGAGACAAACTGGTGTAGGAGGCGAATACCATTCCGTTGTATCCTCGGATTTCACAAAGGCACATATTTCGGGAAATATTCTCTCAACTAAAAGCTACAGTTTACAGACTAAATCTAGAGACGGCAAAGGGCTTGTTCCACCACAGCCTGAGGAAGTCGGTAAGTTGTTTTTAACTGACTTTAAAACATAGGGAGTCGTCGACGACGATACTGACGCCATGTTGCGTTCAAGATTCTTTGTTTTGGTATGGGGCCAGAAAACACGACCTAACTCACTTATTTTTTACATTTAAACGACAGTTGCGTTGCTGTTGAGTGTTGTAGTCTTATACGTACAGTTGTAATATCGAATACATTTAAAATGTGGATGTTGTAATCGAAAATTGCTATTTAAAAAGACGACGTTGATCGGTGCGATGTTGTTTGATATAACGTTACGTAATAACCTCTTTTTTTTAAACGGGTCACAAAACATGCAATAAAGGATTTTTTTAGTGAATATTGAAAACATTTGGTTTTAACGATAATTTATTTTGTTTTACTTCAATGCTGGTGATCAGATTTTTTTATATGAGATAAAATTAGACACACAGTGCTAAAGATAATGTGTGCACTCTTATTGAAAATACTTTTTTTTTTAAAATAGATATACGACTTCTTGAGCACCGTGCGCCGAGCTGAATTCATGTTCAACTCGGTTACACGACAAAACAACGCTCATTGGCACATGAAAACCTCAGATCCTGCTGGACATAAATGTGCAGCGAGAAGTAGATCAACTACTTCGAGGACCTGGAGCCCGATTGGCGAAGAGAAATTAAGAAGTAAAGAAACCCACGCACTCAACTTTTTTACAACAGCTAGGTAAGCGGATGAAGTGACTGGGGGATGGGCAGAGACAGACGCCATGACGGTCTCGTTCTGCACGTAGCCCTTTGTTGTTGCTGTGCTGAATTACTTTTGATTGTGATATTTAACTGAAGCAGTCTTTAAACTTTTTTGCACACTTTACCATTGTGTCTGCAAATGCCTTGCTGTTATTACTTTCAGATTAATGTATTTTTTCCTCTTTTTTTTTTGTTGAATAGGTGACATCCAATCAAAGCAGTATGGGAGGTGGTGAGAGATACAACATTCCAGATCGCCCAGCACCCAAGAAGAGCCATCAGATTGGCAGGGGGAAGCAGAGAAGTCGAGACCAGAATGGAGTGGTTCATTCTGCCGCCTCAGGAGCCTTAGGGGTGCCCCATCACCGCAGAGGTGAGAGGGGCACCAACTATTCTTGGTCTCCTGAGGCGTGGCAGGCCGTGTCTGTGGACAAGAAGAATGCCTCTGTTCGTTTTGCCACACAGTATGATCAGAATTGGGAGGGTACCATGTCCCAGCTGAACAAACTTTTGTCAGCTCAGTGTGGTCAGAACTATGCTGGGGCCAAGTTTAGTGAGCCCCCATCACCAAGTGTGCTGCCCAAGCCCCCGAGCCATTGGGTGTCTCTTCCAATGGGCGATCACCGTGAAATTATGACCTTCCAGTTGAAGAGCCTTCTGAAGGTTCAGGCCTAAGAAGGTCTCCGACTGCTGCTCTTTTCAAGCCAATCTATGAAGAAAGCTCTGTTTTGGTCTCTTGCCCTCCCCTAGAACGCTCCAATGGTGTAATACATTTTACAGCTTTTTTTAGATTTGTCTTAAGGTGGTAAACATTTGGCAGACTGATGTTTCTGCTAATGCTACTCGCCTTTGTTTTATTTTTGAAGATAATCTTTTGACTAGTTATTACATCATTGTGGCCTTAAGGGGTGGTTGTGAGTTCATATCGGAGTTTTATGCCATGACAAATGATGAACTGGATGTCCTCCTCACATGCTCATTGCTCTGTTATGCTCCTGTTTTGTTTTGTTCTTTTTTGATGGCTGTTGGTGACACTCGGTGTGTTTTTCTTCTCAACCCGCCTAGGATAGATTTTAAAAAAATTGTTTCTTTGTCTTCAGTTTTTGCTTGCTGAGGATGATTGCACACTCTCGAGTTGAGTTTTATTCATGTAGGGAGTGGCAGAAACCTCTTGGTGCTAAGCACAGCAGCATTAGTAGCGTTCTAGTGCATACTGCATTCCCAGGTGTCTTTTTGTTTTTCTTTGTGGGAAGTAAAAGCCACTTGACTTCGTTCTGCAGGGAGACTTTAGCAAATAGACTATGAAGGGGAACAAGCTTAAGTGAACATAGGTCATATGACTAACCTCAAGCCTAATGAGGTGGCACAATGGACCTTGTGCTTTCAACACCTGTACTTTTTTATGGCGCTGTGCGCATTGCACTATAGGTGTTGAAATGCACTATGGTTCATCAACTCTGTTGCAGCAATTGAACTTTTTATGCATCCCTTGTTATAGCTTAGAAATCTAAGTGGGATTTTTAATGTTTACCAAAGCTTTGTAATCAGCTACTTTATGTTGGAATCCCCTTGCTGACCAAATTTGGTTACAAGTGCCATAAATTGTTTTGGGTAAGACATTAGGCATATATCAAAGGTTTTGATTCTTTGACAAATCACTTCTGGAATTCAATTTTCTTTCATTTTGCTTTGCTGTATTTAGAACGATCGCAGAGCAATTTTGCGGAGGAGGGTTGTGGCTGCAAGACCACAGGATGGTTTTGTTTCATGGCCTTGTTTGCTCTGCGATGTGTTTTGATATTTAACATTGTTATGAAATGTGTGTATAATGATGCGGGGGACTTGAGATGTAGGGCGTAAGTGCAGTGTGGAAGTTTACAGTGTTTAAAGGAGATAGCCCGTCAGTAATTTAAACACACACACGCCCCTTCTCCCCTTTATTATTTTTGCACTGCTGTTTGTGTTTTTAAAGTTTCAGACAATGTTGGTCTTTCAACTGTGGAAATGTGATTAAGCACCCCCTTCCCACTTACTTGTGAGTGTGGTTAACTACCTCTCTGGCAGAACGTGATCTTAATAGCTATCTTAAAGATGACAAAACAAAGCTGATGAGTTTGGATGTGTGTAATAGAGCCATGTAAATAATGAAATGTATAAAATGTTGTAGCATATTGTACATTTGTGCAGGGATATTTGAAACCTGCTGATAAAGTATTTTTAGTAATAACACTGAATGTATTAGTCATGCTAAAGACGTGGCTTGTTTTCAAATGCTGAAGAATATTTTGTTAAGAAAAAAGATAAAAAAATGCCTATAGTGCGTCAATACCCCTGCACTGTGCGACTGATGCCAGTGATCTTGCACATTTTTTGTATTATGCACCAAGTAGGGGCAAAGTGAGCTCTATGTGCAAAATAAAAAAAATATAAAAAAGATCTGACCTTTTGAAATTGAAAGGGACTTTTATACTTTAGTTTTTTTTCACCTTATGCAAATGAAAAAGTGTTTTATTTCACTTTACTGAAGCATTTATTTTGTCCTTGTTAAGTTAAGCAGCAGCATACATTTGCACCAAAGCACTGGTCTTTCCTCCGCAGACTACTGTTTTATGCCAATGATGTTACGGCAATTGCAGATTACATTTTAACCTTTTAAAAGTAAATTATTTTAATGGAATGTGTAAAAGTCCTTTTCCTAAATTAAATGTACCCTGATAAATTGGCTTTGAATTTGTCCCAACTGTAAATGTCACTAATGGAAACTGAAAGCCCATTTAGAATGAATTGGTTTTAAATTAAAAGAAAAGAAAAAAAAGTAATTTGGTTGTCTAAAAATAAAACCCTTCCCTCCCCCAATTTTCCCTGTGTGTGCTTTTTTGTCTGTGAGTTCATTATAAGGAACACTAAAAGGTACGTTGTAATATAAATGGTCACATTTAGGTGTATTGTTAGTTATAGTCTCTTGTAATTTTCAAAAAAATACCTTAGTGAAAAATGTGTAAGTGAACAGGTGAATAGCAAAGGTGTTTAATATATTAATTAATGAAGTGATGCAGGCCATTCAATTTTTAATCAGAGCTTTATTGCTAAATGTTCTTATTAAATTACATCCAAACAACAGTAAACACAAAATTAAATACTAAAATGTAAAGAATATTGCGTACTACATAAGTATATTATTTAATCATACATCATGATATTCATAGGTTACGTTCTTTAGTGCCATCTTCTGTTACGCAAGACCCGGCCCCCAGCGCAAAAGATGCTCATACACAAGCTGCGTAGTAGGAGCAGTTATGACATCTACAGAAACGAATGGTTCTTTTTATTATGTATTTGAACAATACCATAACTTTACATGCTAATATTAAGAAATAAAATAACGTTACAATTTTCGTCATTGCAGACTAAGATATACAATAATACAATATGATACAACTGAGATACAAAGAGAATCTAGAGTAATTTTAAAAAAAACGGAAACGAATGGTTATAGTGTAAATAATTAGGGGGCCAACGGACAATAAAGCTCTCCAGCCAGCTCTGGCAGAAGTGAGGCAAATGCTTATCCAATTAGTTATCTTAAAAAGCTATTGGGATGAACTAACGTCAATCTGAATAAGGTTAGTATAATAGAATTGCACAACGTTGGGTGTAGTAGTTTCCGTTGAATATTGGCACAGCACCATCACAGTCAAAGGACGTAACTTACCTTATTTCTTTCAGTTGGATAACATTTTTTACGTAAATTATTATTGAACAAACCACACACTTTACAACTACATAGTTTAGCCTAAACAGTGAACATTATCGTGTGCTAGAAGTAGTCGTAGATGTACATTAGAAAGGTTGCAAAAGAATCCGTTTGTGCGCAAAAAGTATACGGAAATAAAGGGCAACTTTTATTATGAAAAGGTGACGTAGTTTTTGTTTAACTGTTCGCGCATGCGCAGATCACAGCATCTCACCTGTCAACGACTTTCATCAGAAATGGAGCCATCCGCAGAGTATATCGCCATTTCAGACTGATTTTAACACCAACGCTCGGGTATACAAGATGGCTTTATTGAAAGCAAATATGTAATCTCGCCAGCAGTGTTCGGGAGCCGTTTTTATTGCTGTCTGTCACCGTTTTCACCGACGTCTGTGACCGTACATCGCTCACAACCTGTCCATCCATCCATCCATTTATTCATCCATCCACCTTAGACAAACACAAACAGACAGCCCCCCAAAGCTCAGACCTCATAGCTCAAGTCACCGCACGACTGACAACGGTAAGCAGCAACTGACCGGAGACGATAACTGTTTATTGCCAACATACCAGAGCCTAACGTTAGCAGGTTAGCGCGTGCTCATGACATTTGATTTGATTTTTCAATGTGGAGGTTATTCTCAGTGTGGATAGGATATATCGTAAAGTCGCGATGTTTAGAGGTTAATAGGCTATGAACCATTCATGGGTAGTGGTCACAACTAACTGCCACCGAGGACATCAGATGGGCCTGCCATCACATAATGGTCCCTTGTTTACATCAGATCATGGGAATCACAATGCCAATTGAAAATAGCTGACTGTTGGTTATTGTATTGTATGGTTATTTTTATTTCATTTTATTTTATTTGAAAAACGGAAGACTACAAAGGTCCCAGCTATACTGCTTTTTACTGTGTATAATTTTGGTATTGCTTTGTTCTTGTTGGGATTTTTGGTTCAGTAAAATGGTTTGGTTTAGTGGAATGAGTTCCTTGACAAACGGGTAAACATAATTTTAGTAAATCCCCAGTAACCACAAATGCATATGGTCTCACCACATTAACCATAGTTTAACCATGAGTGTGTTAAAACTATGGTGATACAAATGGTTATCTAATTGTTACTTCACATTTACTATAATAAAACTATTGTTAGTTTTCCTAAGGGATAATAATCTGTTACAGCAAATCCTGAAGCATGATTTATCATGTTGCCGTTTCTTTTAAGAATGTCATGTACCCAATAATAACACATGATGAATGACTGTGAATGAGACTGCAGTAAAATGTCAAATCCAGCTGTTATTTGGCTTTGGGTTATAGCTTAAGTTCGTTCAGTCTCACATGTTAATAATTCAACAGCCTCCCACACTGTCTCCACCTTTGTTAGGACACTAACAAAGGCTCGCTGTGTGATTGTTTGAGCGTAAACGTGTACCGTGCAGTCAAGCTTAAGGTTCAATTTGGGTGTGAGCTCACATATAGTCATTTCATAATCGACCGCATGATCTTCATTGTAGCATGACTCATTTTAATACTCTCTTTTTAATTGAATTCTGTTTTTCTTCACTTAAGGGGTAATGTTCATGCGTGATCTCGGAATCGGCTTTTAGTCCCTTTGTTTAGGACGATGAACGCAGAGGAGTTGGAACTCCTTGGTGACTCGAAGTACAGAAACTATGTGGCAGCTGTAGATAAGGCCCTAAAAAACTTTGAGTACTCCAGCGAATGGGCCGATCTGATCTCAGCGCTCGGAAAGCTCAACAAGGTGATTGCCGCTTCCCCATACTCACTTACAGACGAAGGTAAGCAGGTGGCAGTAGGTGATCTTTTATTCTGTATATTGTTACAGGTATTGCAAAACAATGGCAAATACCAGGTTGTGCCCAAGAAACTGACAATTGGGAAGCGTCTGGCCCAATGCCTCCACCCGGCGCTGCCCAGCGGGGTTCACCGCAAGGCCCTGGAGACCTACGAGATCATCTTCAAGATCATTGGACCAAAGCGCCTGGCGAAAGATCTTTTTCTTTATAGGTAGAAGTTGTTTAAAATTGATGTTTAATCTTTTATAAAGTTTAATAAAGTCTTTTATTGGCTAATGCATACCGTTTCGCCCTACTTCTCAGTTCTGGGCTCTTCCCTTTACTATCCAATGCTGCTATGTCTGTAAAGCCGGTATTACTTGGGTTGTATGAGATTTACTACCTGCCCTTGGGGAAGACTCTCAAGCCAGGCCTGCAGGGGCTCCTGACCGGTGTACTGCCTGGTCTGGAGGAGGGCTCAGAGTACTATGACAGGTAAAATTGCTGTTAATGTCATTCATAATTGAGAAAACATTTTTTTACTATCAGTAACATATTCTTGATTATACCCAATCAATGGTGCAAATCTTTAAATCTTATTTTATTTCTTGTGAAAAGGACCAATACCCTTCTGGAAAAGGTGGCAGCAGCTGTAGAACAGCCGGCCTTCTACAGTGCCCTATGGGGCAGTATTCTGACCAGCCCTGCTGTACGCTTGCCTGGAGTCTCTTTCGTCCTCCTGCACCTCAACCGGAAACTGTCCATGGAGGATCAGCTTTACATCATTGGCAGTGACATTGAACTGATGGTACACAGATCATTGACTTGAAGCAAAAAGCTGATAATAATAATGGATTGATGGTTGATTTTTTTCTTATGTGTAAAATGAGTAGAAATTCAAATCCATCCAGGAAATAATGTTGTTAATAATTAGGGCTGTCAAACGATTAATTGCGATTAATCGCATCCAGAATAAGAGTTTGTGTTTACATAATATATATCTGTGTTCTGTGCATACTAATTTTGTATTTATTAAAACATACACATACATGCATATATTTAAGAAAAATCTCAAAATTAATAAACATTTATATATAATTTCAATTATTGGTAAATATAAATAAATACATGTAAATATTTCCTAAATATGTATTCATGTGTATGTATGCGTTTGTATTTATAAATACAAAATTAATATGCACAGTACACAGACATATATTATGTAAACACAAACTTTTATTCTGGATGCGATTAATCGCGATTAATCGTTTGACAGCCCTATTAATAATGTTATAATTTTTATCAGGTGGAGGCAGTTAGCACGTCAGTTCAAGACTCCAGTGTGTTAGTACAAAGAAGCACCTTGGACCTCATTCTGTTCTGCTTTCCTTTTCATATGAGCCAGGTAACACCATACACAGCATTCACTTAACACCTCTGGACCTCTCATCATGCCCCAATAAACTATTTTCACTTTAATATTTCTTTTTCACATTTTTATGTTTTCGCTGATGTTAAAGACTAGTATTTGTATATTTGGCGTTGTAAGTTATTTTCCATCACAAAGATACTATACACAATAATACAGCTGCGGAAAAAAATGAGAGACAATTTTAAAATTATTTTCAGCTTTTCTGAATGTACTATTTATAGGTATGTGTTTAGGTAATGATTTTTCATTCTGTGAACTACTAACGATATTTCTACCAGATTTCAAATAAAAATATTTTTCTATTTGAAAAAGAAAACAAGTTCATATTCGTACAAGTAATATTTGTACATGTATTTAGGAAAAGTTCCAAATCAATTTTTTATGTGATAACCTCGGTTTTTATCACAGTTTTCATGTGTCTTGTCATACTGCCAGTCTTTCACATTGCTGTTGGATGACTTTGTCACTCCTTAGGTTCGATTTTGTTGAAATTCAACAGACACTGAACTGGAATGGCCACAATACATCTAGAAATGATGATTGAATAAAAATTTTGAGTTATTTTTTCCCTTGGCTGTATTTTATAGAAACCTTCTTGTACTGCGGGGTCGGCACCCTTTTTGACATGGCGTGCCGTTTACATTTTTTCTTGGTAATCACTGTGCCATATCAACAAGTTTATCTCAATATCATTATCCAGTATATGTAATCTGCTTACCGTAACATTAGAATGATTTTGAAGAACAATTCTTTTTTTGAGGAAAAACCATAATGCATTGAATAGGGTCTACTCCTGTATAAGAAATGGTGATCAAAGACATTTTTCTTTTCAAATTTGTTTGATAACAGTTGTATTATCTTAACTAAGATGAGTCAATGTTGTGGAAGTATTTTTAGTCATTCTACTAATGTAGTTAAATAATGTTAACAAATAAAACCTTCTATTCTGTGACGGTACACACACTAGCTGTGCCATGTGGTGTCTGGTGGCGGCGCTCCACTACAGCTCTGGACTCACATAAATACATGTTATTTGTCGAAATCATCTTTTTTGTAGAAATAAACTTTATCACAGAGACTGCAAGATATATTTATCTGTTTGGGAATAGCGGAAAAAATCAGCGAATGAACACAAAAAGCCTTATTTGTTATTCAATTCTACCACATTAATAGCAGAAACAGAACAACAATAATGGATTTGCCAACGTGATATTGAGCCTATTGATTAAAAAACTTTCAAATACCACATATTGTTGAATAAAAATAACGTACCAATAAGTTAAAATTGGCCCAACTTCAAAGCAGTAGACTTTGAACTTGAGCTTGTGCATACAGTATGTACGTGTCTGGTGTGTGATACCTGTGAGCTGTTCTAGACGGGATGTGCCGCGGTGCATTGCGTCTTGTGTGTGACCCTCTTCACAGTATATTTGAAGGCTAATAATATTGTCAAGCACATACCTGTTGTTCCTGAAAATCTTGAACAGGTGGGAATGCTTTGCTAAGCTCTGATCTCAGTGATCTTCCTGTGTTTAGTTTCAAAGTAAGGTTGGTAAATGGCATACAACATTGAGTGCAGACAGACCGTCCGTTTCCTCGATCAGCACCTGGCTGTGTGCCAACCGCATGAGCGCTAACGCCTGACGTGACAAATATAACTAAACTTGATTTTAAGGATTAATATGTAGTTTTGTCGTAGGAACTCAAACTGGGCTTAAACATTTTCGTAAACTAAACAAATAATATTTTCATTTTGAAATGAATATAACATTTAACTGCATGCGCTTGTGTTTCCGTTGATTTCCTTTCAGCGTGCCAAAGGTTGCCGACCCCTGTTATACAGAATACAAGTGCAATGTCTGGTTACTTTAACTGTCTGGTTATTTTAGGCAACACGTCCAGATATGATCAGGATTCTGTCAGCCGCACTTCATGTGGTCCTGAGGAGAGATATGTCTTTGAACCGTAGGCTTTATGCTTGGCTGCTGGGTGAGACATGCACCTCACAAATCCCTCTCATACGGCTTTCTTTTTCAGTGATACTGCTTTTCATAACTTTCTACCTTCTCTTTCATTTCTTGCTTTGTACATAGAGCATTTTATTATAAGGGGCACATTTAAAGATATATTGGAATGGCATTAACCAACCAGCAGTGATATTTATGCATGTCAACGAGCAAATACGTTCACAATGTCCTATCTATAATATAAATCTTATATGGTTGGCATGTTTGTTAACTGTTGGGTTGGTTGACTTCATTTTGTTTCTTACTTGCCACCCCTTTGCTGTGGATCTTCACTGGTAAGTATGAGTGCTACGACAGGAGCTACAAGTAGCCTGTTATCTCGTTTTCATAATGCTTCCTTGTTTATTTTCTTGCATCTCCATGTACATGTGAGGCAATAAAACTGCGCAATAAAATTTCCTGTTATGTCTGTGCATGGGGTTTTAGGTTTTGAAAACAACGTTGTGAAAACAGGCCCTCGCAGCACCCGACGCAGTAATCCAGACGAACACGTCACACACTATTTTAACACTTACTCCAAGGACATGCTCGTTCAGGTATGCTGAATGGTTCACTTTGTGCAATCTTGTATCATTTTTTTATTACAAAATAAAGCTGGTATTGGGGGTGGAGTTTCAGGATACAGTGGGCAGAAACATAAACCAGGGCATGAAAAGTGCGCAATGTACAGAGACACAAAATTAAATCTAAAGAGCAGTTAGGGTCATCCAAAATGACCTTATTGTCGTCTTCAAAGGAATACTTTTTTTTAGTCGTTTGTTGTTTTGAGGAATGCACAGTACCCTAAAAACATTTTAGACACAGAGCTACATAAAAAAAAGCTTACTTTGGAAGATCAAACAAATTTTGTTTAGTCTGTGCTGACACACAGGTGCATCTCTTAAAGTCTTCATTTCTCTCAATGTGGTCTGCATGCGTGACTTAGCTTGCAGTGAGACACTACTCCCAAAACAGGCCCTGACACAACGTTTCATGCACCTGTGTTTAAAATGTCATGATACACCTGGGGTTAAGCTTTGGAGGACTGTTGGCATTTGTCTCTTTATTTTATTGAAGGCGGAATTTGTTTTATTGCTTGCCATCTGGTTTGGGTCATTGTTGATTCTCGCTTGTTTGGGAAGTGGCTTACTGTCTGTTTCTCTGCCTGTGCGGCCATGCACTAGTCGAGGTGTGAAATCTCTGAAGAGCTGGATCATATAGTTACACACATATTTGTGGTTTAATGGAGAGTCAAACTTTTCATTTTAGGGATAGTGCACAGTGAAGAACCTGACTTGCAGTATATACAGCCGCAGAAAAGAAATTGACCATTCCAAAGACCATTTTCAGTGTTTCTGAATGTACTATGTATATGTATGTGTTTTGGTAAAATGTTCCTATTCGTTTCATTCTATGAACTACTAACAATATTTTGGTAGCACTTTACAATAAGGTGCTATTAGTTAACATTAGTAAATGCATAAGCGAACATTAGCTAACAATGAACAGTTTAGTTTTTCAGCATTTATTAATCCTTGTTTAGTTAATACAATTTAGTTCATGTCAGTACAGTTATTCATGTTAGTTCACGGTGCATTAACTGATGTTAACAGTGACAACATAATAAATGATGAAATTAACATGAATTAATAATAATAAATGCTGTAGAAGTATTGTTCATTGTTAGTAGTTCAAATAAGCTAATGCATTAACTAATTGTTAACAAATAGCACCTTATTGTAAAGTGTTACCAACATTTCTACTAAATTTCAAATCAAAATATTGTTTCTATTTGCTTTTTTGCATAAAATGAAAATGGAGAAAGATTTCAAATAACAGAAATATGCTTTGTATTTTTTACGCCTCAAATACTGTAAAGAAAGCAAGTTCATATTCACTTTTAAGCAATACAGCAGTAATATTTCTACATGTATTTAGAAAAAGTTCACACATTATTTTTTATATATTAACCTCAATTGTTATCATAGTTATCATGTCTTGTCATCATGTCAGTCTTTCAGATTGCTGTGTCACTCCTGAGGTTTGATTTAGTTGAAATTCAACAGACACTGAATGGACTGGAATTGCCACAATACATCTAGAAATGCTGATTAATTAAACATTTACGTTTACATTCCGTAAACAAGATGCTGATAATCATGTTACAAAAGTTATGGGTTTATCGGGGTCAGGGTATAAGGGTCAGGATGGTTGAACTAAACCTAGAATATGCATTTGCGGTGGTGCTTTAAAGATTATTTTAGAGATGCAGCTTCTCGGAGAGGTTTTAAATGTGATGCAAAAAAATAAGTACGTGAACGCAGAACAAAACATCATCATAAAGCCTTGCATTCATATTCTTAAAATACGAGTCCTCTATAGAATCTAAGAAGCGCATCTGATCTGTGTTTTTAGACATGCCTACGGCAATTATCTAGTTGATTTTGCAGTAGTTTTGTCCATCTCCAAAGCTGAAGTAGATTGATACAGTGTGACTGTGCTTGTAGGCCATGGTGGGGATTCTGCAGGGGAAGGCCAGAGGAGGGGAGGAGGAGAGCGTCCTGATGCACGACTTAAAGCCATTTCGCATTCTCATCAGCTTGCTCGACAAGCCTGAGCTTGGTAAAGCTACAAAAAAACCCTGCAAGACATTGTCCCAGTTGTTGCATATTTGCTCAAATTCGTGCCTAGAGTGAATCTTTCACTTTTAAATGTTTTTATCCTCTTAGGCCCAGCAATCTTGGAGGACGTTCTCATTGAAGTGTTTCGCACCCTGCACACTCAATGCCGTGCTGAGTTGGACCTTCAGAACCAGAACCCGTTCAGCAAAGACCAAACTCAGCTTAGCAGGTATGAAATACATAATATTCATTTATTTTAGTGAATTGAATTACACAGTTTGCTTTAAAAAGTTGTAACTTTTGTCTGTTTTCTTGTTTTTTTCAGCAAGCTTAGAGAAAACAAAAGGACGGCAGAACTCATTAAAACAGCCAACCTTTTGTTTAACTCCTTTGAGCCCTATTACATGTGGGATTACATTGCATGCTGGTTTGAGGAGTGCTGCAGGTGTGTTAAAAGGCTCAAAATGTTTTAGTTTTAAACCAGGTGGTTTTATTCTTGATTAACATTCCTTTTTTCTATTAGATGGACTCAGAGCAGTCATCTCCCAGGCCACACTGTGAGCTCTGAGATGTCGGCACGCTCATTGGTTGAGTTCTGTGAGCTTGTGGACTTCCTATTGGACATTGTTTCATTGGTTGGTATCGTTTGGCTTCACTTACATGTGTTAGATAATTAGAAATATAGAAATATTCTGGTGTCTGCATTTTAAGTTAGATGCCCTGCCATCTTAAGAAAACGACTTTCTTAAAGCAAGAACACACAAATATCATTCTACAAATCTATATAGATTTTTTCTATTCACTGACAATTTATAATGACCTCCGGCTGTAAACTGCAAAAATGATTATTGAAGTAGAATAAATTGTATACTATATTCCAAGTCTTTTGAACCATATGATAGCTATGAACATTCTCACTGAGTGCGGTTTCATGCACAGTCTTACTCCGATTATGCGTAATAAGCTGATAATGTGTAAGATCATGTAAATGCGTAAAATGTTTTTCTTTTATCAGGGAAAGGTCATAAATAGCACAAGCAAAAATCACTCGGCAGAGGTCGTTTTTTGCCCTTTACTCCGATTTCGCGTTGCATGTAAACGCCTTTACCGGTTTTCTCTCATTTTTGTTTGTACGCATGTCTGTCAGCGAAATAGTTCAAGTCTCAAACGGACGTAACGGACAGTAAAATAATGTGTAAAAGTCTGCTCTTGAATCCTGCAGTTGATGTAGAAACGGCAAAATGAAAAACCATTGTTGCATATGCAGGTACTGCGGACATGAGAAGAGATATAAAAATACAGCTTCTGAACGATTTCCCACAGCATTTTTAATTACTAGTCGGACTATCGGTGACTTCACTGCACGCGAGAAACCAGGGATGCGTTCAGCCCCGACAAAACGGAAACGGTGGTGCTGTTGAACACCCTGTTGTGATGACGCAAGTTAACGCGCCCGGGTTTGAGCTTGAACGTGCCCCTGGCAAGTCGCAAACTGCTGTTAACGCGGTTTTCTGTGTAGCCGGTTTATTGATATGCATGTAAACAGGTTTATTTTGTAATCTGATTTTTGATAGATATCTGTTTATTTTGTACATTCTTCCACATTCTTTCCATTGCATTACAAAACACACAAGTATGTCATCTGTGTCGTGTCGTTTGAGGTTATTGTTGTCCAACCTGAACGGCAGCTGCTTTATTTTTGGATATACGTTTCCTTTAACTGTTTAGTTGATATTGGAAGGTATCCAAGCATTTTAGCATGTCCACAAAATCTGTATGCGTGTGCTAATGTCCTTGATAAAAATCTTGCGAGTGTTTCAGATCTTCACATCCTGATCTAGGATATGTTCTCTAACACTTACAAACAAAGATTTCCAAAAGTTTCCAAAAGTGTGTTTTCTGGCCTCTGCTCTACTTGCTTCTGTCTGTTGAAAATCTCTGCTCTTTCTTTTTCTTCCTCAAAGCCTACTAGAAGCATGAGGGTTATCTGCCAGGTACAGTACTGCTCTTTCTTGCCTTGTCACCTCACTACACTTCACCTGGGTTTGGCAACCTTTCCAGAAACATCCATGTTCTTTTCTAGGACATCGTACTGTTGGACATCATTATAGAAAATATAATTATCTGTACTATCTAAAATTCTCAAATATACCATGTTGTAAAAACTTTGATTTCATTAATATTATACTTAAATTATACAGTATGTATTATGTTTATTGTTGGTATAACTAAAATTAATTAAAAATGGTTAAATCTAATTAGTTGTCAAAGTTATATGTGGATGTTGCGGAAAAACTATAATCTTGCATGTGATGTACATTTGCCAAATTGCTCATTTTTAAAGATCTTAAGCCTTTTACACTTGCATCCCCTTTTTACCTCACACGTAAACGTCCAAATGGTTCAATATTTTAATTTATGCTTGAGAGTTTCACCGCCACTCATGATGTTTGAGCTTCTACCGACTGTGCTTCAGAGATGGACCTCTGGCTAGCTCAAATATAAGCCTGTGCTCTTCTCTCATGTGTCTATCGCTCTCTCTCTGTCGGTCTCTAGGAGACGTACATAGAGATCCAGACAGAGCATTTACCTCAGTTGCTCCTGCGGATGGTTTCTGCTCTTACCACACATCTGCAGACTCTGGGTCTCAGAGAGCTCACCTACTGTCTTCGCCTCTGCTCAAAGATCCTCAGCAAGGTTCAGCCCCCATTGGTGTCACCCCTCACGCTGCCCTCCGGATCATCCCAAACCGCCACTACCCCTTCAGCTAGAGACAAAGAGGAGAAAAGGGTGAGTAATATGTAAAATATGAATCACATAGTTTGGTTCGGTTCTTGGTTACTGTCGAAAGGCGTCAAGTCAATTTTGATTTTGAATGCTTTGATACAAGCAACATAGGGAAACATGTTGGCATTGGTGTGTAGTGCCTTTTTAGGATACAAAAGCTAATCTTCACTCTCATGTCTACCTTGTTCTTTATACCAGTGGTTCTTTTTCGTTGTAAGGCCCCCTTTGTGTAGAGTGCATCACTTTGCGGCCCCCCAAATAAAGACTTAGAATCTTAAATTTAACATTTTTAACAAAAACATATTTTGTTATACAATGCTGAAACATCAATTATTTTGTCTGGTGGTCTTATTTTTCTGATGTTTGATTGCATAAAATCTATGATCAATTTCTATATTTCATAAAATGCCACAAAATCTGTGGCCCCTGGATCCATCTCGGGGCCTCCCCAGGGGCCACGGCCCCCAGTTTGAGAACTACTGCTTTATACAGTTTGTTTAGGCGTTCCACATTGGGAATGTGAAGTGTAGATTAAGCATTAACTTTGTGTTCACTTTACTGCCAATATCAACAGTTCTGTGTCA
This sequence comes from Triplophysa rosa, assembly GCF_024868665.1. NCBI lineage: Eukaryota > Metazoa > Chordata > Actinopteri > Cypriniformes > Nemacheilidae > Triplophysa > Triplophysa rosa. The sequence goes on along the minus strand of NC_079897.1, from coordinate 23,628,436 downwards.
ACTGTGTATGTCTTTCAATTGTTGAGTCACTGAATGAAGGAGTGTCCCTTCGGTATTAGTCTGTTAAAGACAAGCCAATGTGACTGGCCTAGAAACAACCATCCTTCTGCTTTATGATGTTTATCTCCCTCTGTACATGCCTTCAGTCTCAGACTCCCTGTTCAGGGTCCACACTCATTAGATCCCAACAGAAGTTTGTGAGGGAATGGCCTGCTTGTTACCTGACTGGCTCTGGGAGTAGATGTGTCTGTACTGTAGCGGGATAGAAATTATGCCAGACTCCCTGGATGGTGCCAGCATGCAGAGAGGGAATAGGGATGACGCGTTCATGCGCAGCTGAGTTACTTCTCTCTAGCTGGAGCCAAGTGTGGCCTCTGAGGCCCGAGAGTCTGTCATTTCCACTCAGGTGAAAATAGTTTCCAACCCTTTAAGCTTTACTGTTTCCCCCTTTGAGGCTCCTGCAGCACAATGCTTACCACCTGAGTCTGGCTCTGGGGTGCTTTAGGGTTCTGTGACTGGAAGCACCGAGTTGTGGAATTCTGGGTAGTTTTTGTAGCCGATCCGCAGTATGACAGAAAAGCTTTCATTTGAGATTAAGTGATAAGACTGCTAAAACAGTGTTTTTCACACTAAATGACCTCTTTTGATTGTGTGGCCCTAATTAAAATATAAAAATATAATAGTACACCACAAAAAGATCCTATAATACTTATCCTATAATTTTCATGCTTTCCTATCTTGTTCAGACCCTACCAATCACTCTAGAAGTTCCGGATGTATTTGAGGATGGTGAAAACCCTTCAAGCAACAAGTCTGAGAGTGGATTCACTGATTTCATCCATTACCAGGGTGAACGCGGGGACTCTGCTGATAGCACACAGCACACTGAGGATGATGCGTCCTGCCCTGAAGATGCACCCATCCCTCTCAAACCTAAACCCAAATCTGGGCTTGGTAGTTCTGCCCACCCCTCCAAACCCCAGGACAAGCCAGTGATGCAGTGCTGCCTTGAGCATTTCCAGCAGTTTCTTTCTCTCTTGGTGAAGCTTTACATCACCCCCAGAGTTCACGCGGAGGCAGGGAAGATCTTCAGTGCTGACATGGACACTCTTACTGTGGTAGCTGGTGAAAGAAGGAATGATGATTTTGAAGAGCAAGTGTCTTCTCAGCAGAAGGAGTGTCTGGCTGCATTCACTGCTGCCTGCCAGCTGTTTCTGGAGTGCTCTAGTTTTCCAGTGTACATCGCTGAGGGCAACCTGAAGTCCTCACCTAGCAGAGAAGAGCAGGCAGGTAAAAAATTACAATAGCATCACTTTTTATGAGAAGTTTTAAAAACAAGTTTATCACTATAAAGTTTATAGTGATAAGGACCCCCCCAAAATATTTTTTGTTAGGGACCCCCTTTGTAAATTTATATCAAATTATGTATTTTTGTGTACAAAGAAACGGTTAAGCTGTGTAAGATAAATGGTGTGTGTGCTATTATAAAACAAACATTTTCCAAACCTAAATAATGGGCTACACCTAGAGCGGTTTCTTTCATTTCAAATGTATTAGTACTGCAGAAACATTCAAGAAAAATCATGTTTCGTGATGGCTTTACAAAAAATACTGCTCTACAGACCCTGGTTAGTGAGATAAACTGGAGTGAACACTAAAAAAAGATATAATATAAACAATAAATCATATATATATAAAACATGTATATAATCAAATATCTATCTAGCTCTGTAGATCTATATCTATATATATTGAAGGTCTTCATAAACAGTTCTGGACTGTATGTAGCAAGAAATGAGAGATAAGCGCTTAATAAGTATAAACA